>NW_026461004.1:0-44326 GCF_021730395.1 Mercenaria mercenaria | reverse complement strand
GATCGGAAATGGTTTTCCATGTTCAGGCCCCTGTTACCTTGACCTTTGACGGAGTGACCCCAAAATCAATAGGGGTCATCTACTCTTCATGACCAATCATCCTATGAAGTTTCAACATTCTGGGTCAAGTGGTTCTCTAGTTATTGATCGGAAATGGTTTTCAATGTTCAGGCCCCTGTGACCTTGACCTTTGACGGAGTGACCCCAAAATCAATATGGGTCATCTACTCTTCATGACCGATCATCCTATGAAGTTTCAACATTCTGGGTCAAGTGGTTCTCTAGTTATTGATCGGAAATGGTTTTCAATGTTCAGGCCCCTGTGACCTTGACCTTTGACGGAGTGACCCCAAAATCAATAGGGGTCATCTACTCTTCATGACCAATCATCCTATGAAGTTTCAACATTCTGGGTCAAGTGGTTCACTAGTTATTGATCGGAAATGGTTTTCAATGTTCAGGCCCCTGTGACTTTGACCTTTGACGGAGTGACCCCAAAATCAATAGGGGTCATCTACTCTTCATGGCCAATCATCCTATGAAGTTTCAACATTCTGGGTCAAGTGGTTCTCTAGTTATTGATCGGAAATGGTTTTCAATGTTCAGGCCCCTGTGACCTTGACCTTTCACGGAGTGACCCCAAAAACAATAGGGGTCGTCTACTACAGTAGCCCTACAACCCTATGAAGTTTGAAGGTTCTAGGTCAAATGGTTCTCCAGTTATTGCTCGGAAATGAAGTGTGACGTACGGACGGACGGACGGACGGACAGACGGACGGACGGACAGGGCAAAAACAATATGTCTCCTGGGGGAGACATAATAATTCAGCCAAAATAGATGACAGAGTTATGTACTCTTTCCTACAGATAGAGACTATTATACTGAACAAAAGATAAAAGTTTCAAAGCCATATGTCAAACACTTTAAACAAAATATGAACTGGTACGAAAAACTAAACCAAGATTTCTAAGTAGAAAGGGGCCATAATTCAGCCAAAATCCTTGATGGAGTTATGTACATTTGCCTATAACTGGACATGGTGGTGGTAAACAGGTGTTGAAAGTTTCAAAGCTTTATCTCAAAAGAATTTGTCAAAATATGAACTGGTACGAAAAACTTAACCAAGATTTCTAAGTAGAAAGGGGCCATAATTCAGCCAAAATCCTTGATGGAGTTATGTATTCTTGACTATAACTGGACATGATGATGGTAAACAGGTGTTGAAAGTTTTAAAGCTTTATCTCGAAAGACTTTGTCAAAATATGAACTGGTACGAAAAACTTAACCATGATTTCTAAGTCAATAGGGGCCATAATTCAGCCAAAATCCTTGATGGAGTTATGTGCTCTTGCCTATAACTGGCCATGGTGATGGTAAACAAGTGTTGAAAGTTTCAAAGCTTTATCTCAAAAGACTGTCAAAAAGTGGACTTGTACGAAAAACTTAACCAAGGTGTGACGCCGACACCATGGCGAGTAGGATAGCTCTACTTATTCTTCGGATAGTCAAGCTAAAAAATCATTCCATAAAACTGCATTTGCAAACAGAATTTAACAGTGACTTCAAATCACAGTTATAATGTTTTAATCATCTTTTTAAAAACCCTCAACAACATAGTATTTTCATATAACTGAGTGTTCAGAATCTAACAAGAATTAAAGCAAAACAATATCCACAAAAAAATTACAACCTATGTTCTGTTGCCTAGCAACTATAAATTTTTCACCACTTCCATACTAAGCATTATTAGTATATATCATTCTATGCTTGACATTTGCAAAATAAACAAACATTGCAAAATAAACAAACTTGAAACAAAAACTGAATAATATGGATAGAAAATCAAAACAGTGTGTTAAGAAGCAATCTCAAAAATTTTAAGACAATATGCAAAGCAGCCTTTTGTATGACATTAGGGTTTTGGATACCCATATTAGAAGTCAAACTAATGACTGAATTTTTATAGATTTATTTTGCTATTGAATAGAAACTAATTGGGCACTGTTCTTCAGCCTCCAATAAATATATAATAATATTCACTTGAAATTGTAGTTTTGAGATTCACAAACATGATTCAAGCAAATAACTGTAACTGTACCTACAAAATGGAATTCAGTTCCATTTACATATATTTGTTTTATATCTATGTACTTACTAAGTTTCTCTATCAGTTCACTTGACATAAGTCTGCATTTTGATTCTTTTAAAGACTGGTAAAAGTCACATACACTCTGTGTTTTGATAAGTGGGCCATTTTCATTCATAAATTCCTCCACCTGACTTACTGTTTCTTTACTTAACACTGTAGGTGCACTTTTATTTATAAATCCTTCTTGACTCGGTCTTTTTAGTCCAACCACTTTTCCCTCTGCTTCAATAATCGGGTTATTTACTCGGTTTGTGTTTCTTTTAATATTTTTACCAATGTTTCTGCCAATACTCTTGTAAAACTTTCTTGAGAGACCCTTGAATGGCAATCCTTTTGTGTATACAAAGTCTGTAAAAGTTTAGAGTTAAGTATCTTTCTTTCCTAATTCAGAAGTAACCTTAGAATTCTTCATCTTTACAAAAAGAGACTTAATAGTATGGTTTAATTTTCTACTTTTTTCCTTGGATTTTTTTGGCTCTTTCTTGTCCTTCTTTCTTTTCAAAACTTTTTTTAACAGCTTTTTTTCAAACATATTTAATGGAGCTTGCTTTTCAGTACAGTGATTATTATTCCCAGTTCCACTGACTTCCAGTTCTGGTATGTTCACATCATGCCGGTCCTTATCATATATATTTGTTTTTATTTTCTCCTGAATACACTTTTCAGGATGTTCTATTTTGTTTTCAGCTGAATCTGTATTGTTAATATCTGAATTCTGTCTTTGGTCAGTGCATTCTGAATTAAGATTTTGAAAATGTTCTGATATTTTCAAAACTTTAGGAATTTCTTGGACAGTTTTTGTATCTTTTTGTTTCATCAGCATCTTTTTCACTTTTTTTACTTTTTCTTTACTGTCTTTAGCATGCTTACGCTTTAAAGCACTTTGTATTAGGTCGCTCATATCAATTTTAAGTGTTTCCTTCCCTGTGTCTTTTTTAATAATGGTTTCACAAGGACTTTTAGTATAAACTTGTTTGTTTGAGGTTGTTGAGGCATTTTGGGCAAATTCTTTTAAAACATCCAAAGCTATATCCCTTCGTTCAAGACAAGACATTATAGTCATCCGAAGCTCATCAGAAAATCTTGTTGGATTTCTTATCAAACTAAGTACGCTCTTGTCATCTATTTCACAGTTTTCACTTGTTACTGTTTTTTCCCACAGGACTTCGTTAAAACTAAGAATGCACAGACTTAGTGCAGCAACGCCACAAACACTACCACAGCTTTGAAACGGGGCATACTTGCTGCAGTTTGCAGAACATATGTGTTTCAATGTTTGACCTGGTTCATGAAGTGCCTTTATTGCCATTCCTCTAACATCACTAAAAATACAAGATAATCTTTGTTTTAAGTCCACTGGAATATCCCATCCTAGAGAATCATTGTAAATGGCTGTATTGGTTTCACAATTTACACATAGGTAAGTCCAATGACTATCCTTTTCTGTCGCAGGAGTAACATATACATTAGACTTCTTGCGGGTTACGTTTATTACAATATGTACACTTGTTGTTCTTTCTTTCACGATACTATCTCCCAAGTTGTTCAGAATAAGGAACTGTTTTCTGCCATCTGCTTCTGTGCTTCTCTCGTTACAAATATCCAACACTTCTTGAATCAGTCCATCTGTCAGTAGCCTGTTGCACAGAATTGACTCTCTGTCTTTGTTGGAGACCTTATCATGCCACACCTTAAACATGAACTGATTTATACCCGTTGTCTCCACACTTTGATTCCTTATCCAGGCAAACTCTTCTTGCACTTCCTTAGCAACTAATTTCTCTTCATACAAATTGTTCAGTGAATTCAATGCGTTCCAGTCAAAAACACCATAGCCATCCCATACTAATACGTGATCTTTCATGGATAGTAATTCTGCTCTTAGCTTTGTCACCAGACTCTGTGGTGGTATCTTTACTAAGTTGTTTGTTTTAGTGATGATGTAGTCACTGTCAGGAATAATTCTCTGCCTTCGGAATACCAACGTTGCATCTGTTACTATTGGTGCCTTTCTTGACTTCTCCCATACTCTCCATCTGGTTTCACCAGACCTGAATATAAACATTGAGTATTACTAAATTTTACTGGACATGATATATTTCTAAATACTGTAAAGGCATATAGATTTTTCATATAAAAGTCTTTTGTTTGTTTAGTTGTTTCTTTATTATGTAGAGTTTTAAAAAGCACTAAAAACTAGATGCCCACGGGCAATATGTCGAGCCTGCCAGCTGTCAAAAGGACTGGGAGTTGTACATGACACTCCTTGTCTCATTAAGGCAAACAAGAGCACCGCCTTGCGGGTGCTGACGCTCATCTGATTTTTTTGTATAATAGAAATATTGTCCTACCCATGATTTTCTAAGACTAAAAAGGGCCATCATTCTTGCAAAAAGCAGGACAGAGTTATGTTTCTTGACGTAGAGCGTCCGCTTATGATGGTGATAAACTGTTGCAAGTTTTAAAGCAATAGCTTTGATAGTTATGAGAAAAGTTGACTTAAACATAATACTCAACCAAGAATATGATTTTCTAAGTCCAAAAGGGGCAATAATTATTGCAAAATGCAGGATGGAGTTATGTTGCTTGCTGTACAGGGTCAGCTTATGATGGTGAACAAGTGTTGCAAAAGCAGGACAGAGTTATGTTTCTTGACGTATAGCGTCCGCTTCTGATGGTGATAAACTGTTGCAAGTTTTAAAGCAATAGCTTTGATAGTTATGAGAAAAGTTGACTTAAACATAATACTCAACCAAGAAAATGATTTTCTAAGTCCAAAAGGGGCAATAATTATTGCAAAATGCAGGATGGAGTTATGTTGCTTGCTGTACAGGGTCAGCTTATGATGGTGAACAAGTGTTCCAAGTTTCAAAGCAATAGCTTTGGTAGTTTAGGAGAAAAGCTGACCTAAACATAAAACTTAACCAGGCAACGCCGACGCAGACGCCGACAACCGCTCAAGTGATGACAATAACTCATCATTTTTTTTCAAAAAATCAGATGAGCTAATAAAAAAGAACGTAAATCTAAAAAAAAATTATTTTTTTATATTCTAAGTCCACACAATAATCCGCATCAGCAGAGATAGGTCAAAATACACCTGCAAATTCAATATAACATGCATGTCGTACTACAGAGAAGCGTTCTAGACAACAAAACTTGAGTAACTTGTGTCAAGTGCATTTTCCAGCTTTTGCATCAAGGATGGCAGACTGACTTTGCTTAAGTAACAAAAAAATTGTTTAGCAGAAATTTGTAATTTAGTTTTGCAACTATATTCCACAGTACTAAAATGACACTTGTGCAAAGTCTCGCGAATCAGAAAAATTGGGCCTGCAAAACAAAAGCTGTTGTGAAATTTGAGAATATCATGGAGAGATAACTCTGTATATTTGCAGTTCTTTAAGATTCAAAATGCTTTTTTACAAACAAAACATGGCATCATGTTTCTAAAATCAGTTCAAATATATATATTTCAACATTGCTTTTACGCATAAGGCTTATGCTTGAAAATACGCAAAATGTACTCATTTTATGTACATTTTATTATAAGATTTGGCACAAGAAATACCAGAGAGTAAATAAAAATATTTAACCTGAAATTTACAGTACGAAGAAGTAACCATTAAAATGGTCTTATTTCTCAAAGTCATTAATTAATACCTGGAGTAGATTGCACGAAAGAGAATTTAATTAAATTACTTTCCAAATGAACAGTTTGTAGGTAAAGGTTTCATTGCCTTTCATTAGTGTTACTCTTATTTAACAAGAAACGCGGCAATGCCACGAAACCAGGTTTTCAACACTTTTCATAAGAATAAACAAGAGTGCCAGAATGTCACAATATACGCCCGTCACAGCAAATTTCTTTACTCTAGCACCTGTATTTGCAGATGTAATTTTAATTTTGTGGTTGTTTAGTAATCATTGTAATTCTTTTGTTTTTCTAAGTCCACAAAAAAACTCCTTACAAGGTAGAGATACCTTAAAATACACCTAAAATTAGAAAGTAACAACTATGTTGTACCACAGAAAAGTGGTCTTGGTTTTTCCCTACGGTCAATTATAAAAAAGTTACAATATAAGTTATTTATAGTAACAACTAAGGGAAATTAATCTTAAAAAAAAAAAAAAAAAAAAAAAAAAAAGTCTAGTAATGAAAAAGTTACAATATAAGCTATTTATAGTAACAACAAAGGGAAGTAATTCTAAAGAAGGGAACTGCGCAAGACACTTCGTCTCATGATGGTGTATAGTTGTGCCAAGTTACATCAAAATCCCTCTATGCATGAAGAAGATATGCTCCGGATAAAGTTTTCATTCTTGTATCCTTTGACCTCTAAGTGTGACCTTGACCTTAGACCTAGGGACCTGGTTCTTGTGCATGACACTCCGTCTCATGATGGTGAACAATTTTGCCAACTTTCATCAAAATCCCTCCATGCATGTAGAAGATATGCTAACCCTAACCCTAACCTAACCCTAACCCTATTTTTAGTAACAATGACCTTGAACTTGATCCCAGAAACCACAAAATCAATCCAAGCTACAACTTTATATAAGTTTTCTATACACCAAGTTTCATCATGATAGCTCATTCCTAAGTTAAGTTATTGACCGGAAACCCTTTTTCTATTTTAAGTAACAGTGACCTTGACCTTGACCCCAGAAACCCCAAAATCAATCCCAGCCTTTGTCTTGATATAAGCTACATACATACCAAGTTTTATTCAAATATCTTTACCGAAACAAAAGTTATTGACCGGAAACCCTTTTTCTATTTTAAGTAACAGTGACCTTGACCTTGACCCCAGAAACCCCAAAATCAATCCCAGCCTTTGTCTTGATATAAGCTACATACAAACCAAGTTTTATTCAAATATCTTTACCAAAACAAAAGTTATTGACCGGAAACACCAGTTTGACGCCACCGCCGCCGCCCGCCCGACCGACCGACATCTACCCCAATCTAATAAGGTATAGTTAATTCTGATTATCGGTTGTAAAATATATAGGTTTTCCTACCCCCTTTTTCTATTTAAAAGCTTTTAAATACCCCTCATCCAGCTTTATATGGTCAAAAATATAGATTATATTGTATAAGTGATAAAAAGAATGTATCTCCTTGGTTGTTGGTTGAATATTTTTATTATACAATTTTTGCATTTAATAAAGTGGGTGGAGTACATAAAATACCCAGGATTTGCGTATTTCTTAGCCAAAACTGAACTAGATTGCACGAAAGAGTATTTAAATAAATTACTTTCCAAATGAATAGTTTGCAAGAAAAGGTTTCATCGCCTTTAATAAGTGTTTCTCTTATTTAATAACGGGTTGTTAATTCTAATTATCAGTTGTAAAATACATTGGTTTTCCTACCCCCTTTTTCTGTTTAAAATCTTTTAAATACCCCTCATCAAGCTTCATATTGTCAAAAATATAGATTATATTGTATATGTGATAAAAAAATTATATCTTCTTGGTTGTTGGTCGAATATTTTTATTATACAATTTTTGCATTTAATAAAGTGGGTGGGGTACATAAAATACCCCGGATTTGCGTATTTCTTAGCCAAACCTGAACTAGAGTATCTAGATAATTTTTTATTCTAACAGACTGTTTCGCAGCGGTATTAATTAGCCATTATTCTCTGGTATGTTATGTGCCAAATCTTATAATAAAATGTATGTTTTGTTAGTAAAAAAACGATTTGAATCTTAAACAAGAGCTGTCTGATGACAGCGCGCTCGACTATTCGAAGAATTGATTGAAGAATGGGGTCAAAATATTTCCACAGATAATCAGACAAAAGAAATAAATAGATTAGACAAACAATGTTCCTGTATTTCTTTGATTTCGATAAGTCTTGCACTAAATGGCAATGTATGAACCAATTTCAAAGTCCAAAAAGGGCCATAATTAAGTCAAAATAGTTATGTACTCTTTCCTACAAATGGAAATCATAATGATAAACAAGTGTTCAAAGTTTAAAAGCCATATGTCAAATAGTTTTTACAAAACGTGAACTTGTATGAAAACAGAACCAATTTCAAAGTCCAAAAAGGGCCATAATTCAGCCAAAATAGATGACAGAGTTATGTACTCTTTCCTACAGATAGAGACTATTATACTTAACAAGTGATAAAAGTTTCAGAGCCATATGTCAAACACTTTACAAAAAATATGAACTGGTACGGAAAACTTAACCAAGATTTCTAAGTCAAAAGGGGCCATAATTCAGCCAAAATCCTTGATGGAGTTATGTACTCTTGCCTATAACTGGATATGGCAATGGTAAACAGGTGTTGAAAGTTTCAAAGCTTTATCTTAAAAGACTTTGTCAAAATATGAACTGGTATGAAATATTTACCAAGATTTCTAAGTCAGAAAGGGCCATAATTCAGCCAAAATCCTTGATGGAGTTATGTACTCTTGCCTATAACTGAACATGGTGATGGTAAACAAGTGTTGAATGTTTCAAAGCTTTATCTCAAAAGACTTTGTCAAAATATGAACTGGTACGAAAAACTTAACCAAGATTTCTAAGTCGAAAGGGGCCACAATTCAGCCAAAATCCTTGACGGAGTTATGTACTCTTGCCTATAACTGGCCATGGTGATGGTAAACAAGTGTTGAAAGTTTCAAAGCTTTATCTTAAAAGACTTTGTCAAAATATGAACTGGTACAAAAAACTTAACCATGATTTCTAAATCAAAAGGGGCCGTAATTCAGCCAAAATCCTTGATGGAGTTATGTGCTCTTGCCTATAACTGGCCATGGTGATGGTAAACAAGTGTTGAAAGTTTCAAAGCTTTATCACAAAAGACTTTGTCAAAATGTGGACTGGTACGAAAAACTTAACCAAGGTGTGACGCCGACGCCGACGCTGTGGTGAGTAGGATAGCTCTACTTATTCTTCGAATAGTCGAGCCAAAAACTGCAAATATACAGAGTTATCTCCCCTTGATATTCTCAAATTTCGCAAGAGCTTTTGTTTTGCAGGCCCGATTATTTTGATCCGTGAGACTTTGTACTTTCCTAATATGTATAGAAACCGACTATAGCATGACCGGACAGGTAAATCCATTTTTTCATGCCTTGGCTCCCCGGCTATTAATGATAAGATCAAGTTTTGGCATAAATCACATAGGCATACACATTAAATATCATCAGGATAAATATTAACATAAAATAAAAGGAGGTAATTTGTCATAAATTCAGACAAAAGTTATCTACCCTGATTGTCCGAGTCCATCTGATGGCATAAATGACATTTCAGATCATTATCTGTGTTGGTTTCTGAGACACCCATTTTAGTATGAAGCAAAGGGTAATTTGACATAAACCAGTCCATAGTTATCAACCAATATTGAAATTTCATATCTACCAATATTGAAATACTTCTTAAAACATCCTTAACTTTTTACCAGAAATAATTTTTACCATTCCTCACCTCAAGCCCTTTCCCCGGGGGATACCAATTCATCAAATTTGCTTGTTCATAAATATATTTGTTTTAGAAAATGTCATTTTTCACATAATTAATAGGGGTAGTATACATGTAGACTTATTAGCATATATGCATGTTGCAATATATTTTAGAAGTTATTTCTTTTTACATTAAAGTTTTTGAGTTTGCATTCTACAAATAATGATTAAAGATTGACATAGAATCATTAAAAGCAGAGTGCCTGTTTATTTTTAAAAGTTGAAAATTCAATGCAATAAATAGTATTCAGCATAAATGCCTCAGCATACTAGTATTAAATGACTTAAAGGTGGTCAATCACATTTAAACAACATTTAATGACATTTTTTACTTTTTGTATATTCTGGTAGAGAATAAAAAGACCGATTACACAGAGTTAGATTCTTATTTGAAATGTATATTTTATTATTTTTATAAAACTTTGTAATTACTCCCCTTTAATATGAAAGTATATAAAAAGCTGGGTATTTCTTTTTATTTCGATACAATGTCTAGTTTTACATTTGCATTTGATAGACATATCAACTATTGAACAATCTGAACCAAAATGCAAGTTTTAAAGCTGTGTGTAGCTTCTGAATTCATTTATTTCCAATCTATCTTGGTTGTGTGCAAAGGGAGGTAATAATAATTTTTCAAACTTGCGTTTCTAATGAATTCCATCTAAATACATAATTTTTAATGCAAATATTTTACAAATATATTACAATATGTCTAATATTTATACATTTCCTTAGGCAAAGTGTGTTTATCAAATTTATACTTATGATAAAATAACTCTATCTTGGTTGGGCAACCAGGATAGGAAAATGAAATTTTAAAAATACCTCCAGTGAAAATCTAATTTGTATTAAGTGTTAAGTGAACATAAATGAGTGTAAATGATCAGATGCTAAAGTTTCGAACAAATCCGTTACCAAAATCTGTTTATCCACCTTTAACAAATCTTACTTTTCACATTTTTATCATGCTGATTTACTTTTCCAGCTGTAGCAAGCTTTACTTACACCCTTTATTTATGAACAATGATATTAGTGTTTTGATTGCTTTTTTTCTAATTTTCCATTTTAATTGCTTCTCTATGATGCCAAATAAGTCCTAATATCCACCCAAAGTATGCAATTTGTTTGTGTCTTTTCTACATCTTTTAGTCTTTCAGTCTCTCTCTATTAGGTGTAAAAAATTGCTTGTTTCCTATATCCCGACCTACCCTAAATTTCTGGTCCGACGCTAAATGTTTTTATGGCCTTGGAGAATAACATTTTAAGAAAAAATTGCAAAACTGCACTTTTTATGCATATTAGTAGTGCTCTTACAGGCATAATCTTTGATTTGTGTTCTTTTTTGACACAAAAATGATCTCTGAAAAGTCTCCCTTAATAAAAAAAAAGCCAAAAAGAACTTTTTTCCGACTTACCTACCCTAATGTTTTTTAGCATGTTACCGGAAACAAGGAATTTTTTTTAGGCCTTAGCTGAATTCTAAAATATTACAGGATAAAATTAGTTCTGTTAAAATATTCTTTTACTTTTAACAAAATCAACCACTAATAACTATTCAATTTTAATAAACACTGAACTTCCATAAGCACTTTTGAACTAGTTTTGATCTTTACTAAGAAGAGTTGACCAGAAGACTTAGGTCTATTTAAATATAAAATAAATCAAAATAGCAATGTTTTGCACATTACAAATCTGTAAGCAGTAATTTGAGGATAGATGGAGGGAGGGAGCGAGAGATAGAGAGAGAGAGACAGACAGACAGAGAGATCCATACAAACATCAATAGCAGTAGCAGTTTTCCATACAAACATTATTAGCAGAAAAGTTTTATTATGGCTTATATGGTAAAATGATGAGATAAATTGGCAACTACTCAAGACTACACAGTTTTATAGCATTCATACAATCTTTATTCTGTTAAAAGTTAAAACAGACTGTATATTTTAAAACAAGAGGGCCATGAAGGCCCTGTATCGCTCACCTGACCTATTGATCTAAAGATCATCAAAAGTTTCATTAAGATATAGAGAATCTGTCATTGGTGTTCGGTTAAGATCAGATAATCCCAACCCGAGGGCGCACAGCTCAAGTCTTAAACGAGGTCTCTTAAGTGCTAACTAACTTTTCCTCTGATTTTAAAATCATGTGATCCCTAAGAATTTCCGACCGATTACGGAAAAACGATAAACATGAAAGTAGGACAAAATGACCCCCCATGTCAGTCTAAGAAAATACAGAAACAATCATTTGTTTCTCTGTTCTTGTGTTGATTTCAAGGGAATATTGCACGGCTATCATAATGTTTAGTACTATATTACAAAATGTGTAGTTTTTTTAAAGATTTATGTCTATTCATTTGTCTTTATTTTGCACCTTTAAGTTATATGTTAGGCAAAATATATACTTGTATGAAAAATTTAACTAATTTCCATGTCCAAAAAGGGCCACAATTCAGTCAACATAGTTGACAGTGATATGCATACTCTCGCCTAAAGATGGAAATCCTGTTGATAAACTAGTGTTAAAAGTTTTTAAGCCACAGTTCAAAATTTTTTGACAAAACGCTGACTTGTAATGAAAACTGAACAAATTTCAAAGTCCAGAAAGGGCCATAATTCAGCCAAAATAGTTGTCAGAGTTATGTGCTCTTGCCTACAGATGGAAATGATAAGTAAGTGTTTAAAGGTTAAAAGCCATATGTCAAATGGTCTTGACAAAACATGGATATACACAAAACAGAACCAATTTCCAAGTTCAAAAAGGGCCATAATTCAGTCAAAAAAGATGACAGCATTATGTACTCTTGCCTATTGATAAAATACTATTATACTGACCAAGTTATTAAAGTTTCAAGTCTGTGCAAAACTTGAGACAACCCCCGCCCCACCCTCCCCCCACGGGATGGGCCTCTTTTCAGCCCAGGGGCATAATTTGAACAATTTGGTCGAGGATCACAAGGCAACATACCAAATATTAAAAGGGTTTTCCTATATAGGTCTGTGTAAAACTTATGACCTCGGGGAGGGGCCTCTTTTCACCCAGTGGCATAATTTGAACAATCTTCATAGAGGACCATAAGATCATGCCACATGCCAATATCAAGGCTCTAGGCCTTGCAGTTCTGGATAAGAAGTTTTTCCTTTCAGTTGCCATGGCAACCACAGTTCTGCAAAGAATTCAATTTTTTGAACAATTTTGAAAGGGGAACACCCAAGGACCATTCCTGTGAAGTTTGGTATAATTCTGGTAAGTGGTTTTCAAGAAGATTTTTTTAGATATTGTTGACGACACATGACAGACGGACATTTAGTGGTCACAAAAGCTCACAAAATCCCCCCAAAAATGCTGACCTCCTACCCAGAATCTGTTTAAGCATGTTACCAGAGACAAAGATTTTGTTTAGGCCTTTGATTTGTTGGGTATAAACAAACATTTTACCTGGTGCTTTCTGGGATAGTTGTTAGGTCAACTGTCTCTTCTGCCATAATGCTGATCGAGTTTATGCTAATCTTTGTAATACCTGTAATTATAAAATATTGCCTTCTATTCATTTGGATAGGAAAAAAACACTATTTCTTTCATAAATAAGTAAATATTTGTATATGGTCAGATCTTCCTATGTGAAATGAAATTTTTTACTTATGAACAGATCAATTTTAGTTATCTTAGGGCGAAGCAGACAGTGTCAGCACAGATGACGAATATCATGGACAGTTCATGAACAGCAAAATCCTTGAAAAGTTCTTGATCTTATTCAGCTGTTCTTTATCTTTATCTATCGTAAACTGCTGTTAAAACTGGAGTTTAAATTAAATTTACAAATGTCTCTTCTGCATAATTGAAATAAGTTTCTGATTATATTCGTGCAAGTAGCAACCTCTTCCTTGTTTGAAAGACTGAAGTCGAATTTGAATTGCAGAATACTTATAAATGCCTAAAATTCCAAGCGAATCTGAGCTCTCTCCCTATGCGAAAAGGATTTATAAGAACCATTTTTAGCATAGTGTACATTTTTTAGAAATGTTAAATTGAAAATTTTTTTCAAGAATAAACTGTTCTTAAAATGTTACAGTTTCAGTTCAAGAACAGTTTCAGAACTTTGTTTTAGGAACAATTGTTCTGGACTTGTTCCTAAAATATAGTTCTTAAACTGTTCTTGAGCTGAAACTGTAACATTTTTAAGGATGTTCAAGAACTGTATGTTCTGGAAAATGTCCACATATGATCAAACTCAGGTGCCAATGGATCACTGAAACATTTACTTTTATACCTTGCGGATTTGATGGCCTGAATCCATGGCTCGGGTTGACTGGCTCCATCTCTACATCAGCATCAATGGGCTTGGACTGCAGAGGTATTGCGCTGAAACTCACTGACTTCAAATCAGAGTTGTAATCCAGACTGGCTTGCTGTAACTTGAGAGACTCAGACTCGTGTTCCAGGGATTCTGGACTGTGGCTGTCTTCAACAGTAGTCTCATCCACACCTGTAAATATATACAGTCAACAGTTGGGTCTTGTCTTAATCATTCATAGGTGGGTTTTACTGAAATCTATATAAAATATATAATCTAACTCAGGTGCCAAAGAAATCACTGAATCATTCACTTTTATACCTTGATGAGTCGATGGTCTGAATACATGGCTTGGACTTACTGGCTCCATCTCTACATCAGCATCAATGGGCTTGCACTGCAGCGGTATTGCGCTGAAACTCCTAGACTTCAAATCAGCACAGTGGTAATCCAGACTGGCTTGCTGTAACTTGAGAGACTCAGACTCGTGTTCTAGGGATTCTGGACTGTGGCTGTCTTCAACAGTAACCTCATCAATGCCTGTAAATATATACAGTCAACAGTTGGGTCTTGTCTTAATTATCCATAGTAGGGTCTTACTGAAATCTATATAAACAAGAGGGTCATGATGACCCTAAATCACTCACCTGAGTAATATGAGCCACATGTTTCAAATGGCAAAATGATGCTAAAATATTAGAAAGTAGGTCACATTCATGGTAACTGAAAGTCAGTTTTAAGATCGGTATGCAAAACTGTACATATCATCCAAATTTCAAGGCTGTATCCCAAAAAAAAACAAGAAAGTAGGTCAGTAGGTCAAGGTCACAGTAAGGTGACATGTAATCACTTGGGTAGATCAGGTAAATATAACTAAACAGTCTAGGAAATATGATCTGATGATTTTTTCCTATATAACTCATATAACAAGTGACCACCAGGGCGGGGCCTCTTTTCACCCCAGGGATATAATTTGAACAATCCTGTTACAGGTCCAATAGGCAATGATACATACCACATATGAAAGGCCTAGGCCTTGAACTTTCAGACAAAAAGATTTTTTTTTCCCTATATAAGTCTATGTTAAACTTTGGACCACCGGGACAAGGCCTCTTTTCACCCCAGAGTAATAATTTGAATAATTTTGGTACAGGACCACAAGGCAATGCAACACACTAAATATCAAAAGCCTAGGCCTTGCAGTTTCAGACAAGAAGATTTTTTTCTATATAAGTCTATATAAAACTTGGGACCCCTGATGTGGGGCCTCTTTTCGCCCCTAGGGCACAATTTGAACAATCTACAATGAGGACCACAAGGCAATACTACATACAAAATATCAAAGGCTTAGGTCTTGTAGTTTCAGGCAAGAAGATTTTTAAAGATTTTTCCTATACAAGTGTATGTAAAACTTGAGGCCCCCAGGGCGGGGCCTCTTTTCAACCTAGGGTAATAATTTGAACAATTTTGGTAGAGGACCACAAGGCAATGCTACATACCAAATATCAAAGGTCTAGGTCTTGTGGTTTTAGACAAGAAGATTTTTAAAGTTTTTTCCTATATAAGTCTATGTAAAACTTGTGACCCCGGGACGGGGCCTCTTTTCACCCAGGGGCACAATTTTAACAATCTTGATAGTGGACCATAAGATGATGTCAAATGCCAAATATCAAGGCTCTATGTCTTGCAGTTTTGTCTTGCAGTTTTGGTCAAGAAGATTTTTCAAGTTTTTCCTTTCGGTTGCCATGGCAACCAGAGTTCTGCATGAAATTAATTTCTTTGAACAATTTTGGAAGGGGACCACCCAAGGATCATTCCAGTGAAGTTTGGTGTAATTCTGCCCAGTGGTTTTCAAGAAGATTTTTTTAGAAAACTGTTGACGGACACATGACGCACGACGGACATTGAGCGGTCACAAAAGCTCATCATGAGCCTTTGGCTCACGTGAGCTAAAACTAAACGATCTAACTCAGGTGCCAAGGGATCACTGAATCATTTACTTTTATACCTTGCAGATTTGATGGCCTGAATCCTTGACTCGGGCTGACTGGCTCCATCTCTACATTAGCATTAATGGGTTTGCGCTGCAGCGGTATTGCACTGAAACTCATTGACTTCCAATCAGCACACTTGTTATCCAGACTGGCTTGCTGTAACTTGAGAGACTCAGACTCATGTTCTAGGGATTCTGGACTGTGGCTGTCTTCAACAGTAGCCTCATCAATACCTGTAAATACATACAGTCAACAGTTGGGTCTTGTCTTAATTATCCATAGGTGGGTCTTACTGAAATCTATATAAAATATATGATCCAACTCAGGTGCCAAGGGATCACTGAAACATTTACTTTTATACCTCGAGGATTTGATGGCCTGAATCCATGGCTCGGGCTGAGTGGCTACATCTCCACATTAGCATCAATGGGCTTGGACTGCAGCGGTATTGCGCTGAAACTCCTAGACTTCAAATCAGCACACTTGTTATCCAGACTGGCTTGCTGTAACTTGAGAGACTCAGACTCATGTTCTAGGGATTCTGGACTGTGGCTGTCTTCAACAGTAGTCTCATCCACACCTGTAAATATATACAGTCAACAGTTGGGTCTTGTCTTAATTATCCATCGGTGGGTCTTACTGAAATCTATATAAAATATATGATCCAACTCAGGTGCCAAGGGATCACTGAAACATTTACTTTTATACCTTGAAGATTTGATGGCCTGAATCCTTGACTCGGGCTGACTGGCTCCATCTCTACATTAGCATCAATGGGCTTGGACTGCAGCGGTATTGCACTGAAACTCCTAGACTTCAAATCAGCACACTTGTTATCCAGACTGGGTTGCTGTAACTTGAGAGACTCAGACTCATGTTCTAGGGATTCTGGACTGTGGCTGTCTTCAACAGTAGTCTCATCCACACCTGTAAATATATACAGTCAACAGTTGGGTCTTGTCTTAATTATCCATAGGTGGGTCTTACTGAAATCAAAATGGAAACAAATATAATCTAAATCAATTTCAAAGGAATCATTGAATCATTTACCTATTATTATAAGATGATAATTTTGACTTTTAATTGTAAGGTTTTGCTTAGTCCGAAGATGCTATAAATAAATCTCATTACCATACTGAATGGTAGACCAGAGTGTACGTCTACATAGCCATGATTTGACCTGGTATTGACCCTACATGACCCAGTTTCAAATTTGACCTAGATTTCATCAAGACAAACATTGCGACCAAATTTGATGAAGATCGGACCAGTTATGTTACATTCTGGACAGGAAGAATACCTAATACCCACATTTTTCAAATGCGGGGGCATTCTGAGCCAACATACATTGTTGATAAACTCAAATCTTTGATTCATGCGAGCAGAATTTCAGTTTTACAACGTCTGTGCCGGGTGCTTATTCACATGCAAATAAAAATTAATGTGGTGGGAGTTAATAGGGGCATGAGCACTAAATGGGGCTAACATGGTAATAAATATGTTGTTGGATTTAACGTCGCACCAACACATGATAGGTCATATGGCGACTTTCCAGCTTTAATGGTGGAGGAAGACCCCAGGTGCCCCTCCGTGCATTATTTCATCACGAGCGGGCACCTGAGTAGAACCACCGACCTTCCGTAAGCCAGCTGGATGGCTTCCTCACATGAAGAATTCAACGCCCCGAGTGAGGCTCGAACCCACATCGATGTGGGGCAAGTGATTTGAAGTCAGCGACCGTAACCACTCGGCCATGGAGGCCCCGGTAATAAATATAATTTGGCATAATTACATACCTGTTTTGCAAGGGTAATTCCATCTGAATGTTCTGTTGCATACCACAAACAGCTCCCCATCTTTCAAGTAATGAGGGAATGCATTCTCTCTCACAATAAAAGCCTGTAATAGTTAATGCAAATATTTAGACATATTGGTCACCTACACGTAAGTCATTTAAAAGCAGACCAGGCGTGTAAATGGAGTTGCATTTAAACGACTTTGGCTTTATCCATGAATGGCTAGAATAGTGCATTTGAAGGGACATATCGAAGAAATTGAAAGGTTTAATAGCAAAAATTTTAAAATGCTACATTTTACATTATGATGAAATTAAATACGTAATTGATATGCTACTATACAATTATCATGAACAAGAGCTGTCAGTGGACAGTGCGCTCGACTATTCTCAGTGCTTGATAGTATAATATAAGCTATGAGTAATACTTTAACATTACAATAAGCATATTAGTCGAAAAGGGGCCACAATTCAGTCAAAATGCTTGATAGAGTTGCCTCCTCCTTTTAACAGACTGGGGTCATGATGGTAAACAAGTATGCAAAATATGAAAGCAATATCTCAATGGACTTCGAAAATATTTGGGGCTGTACGCAAACTTTATTAGTGTGACGCTAACGCCGACACAAGTAGGATAGCTCCCCTATTCTTCGAATAGTCGAGCTAAAAAATATTATTCAGGTATTACCTTATTGTCCACATAGAAATTTCAAAATAAAGGATTTCTTCAATTCTGCATTAATTTTCTAAATATCTAAAACAGATCTAATGAGGTTTTTTGTGCATGCATAATATAGTTTTCCACATGTGAACTTGTTCTCGCATGTAAAACGGATCACTGATTCAAAAAAAAAAGATCAATGATAAAAGCCGGGAAAATCCCTGGAAAGGGGCACGCTCATCACAGCAAATTTAGACAAGGTCTTTTACTTTCAATTTGCACGGAGGTAGTTTTCATATAATTTCTAAACTGTTCTTTATTAATATTGCTGCCATTATAAAGGTAACGAAAAGTTATAGTTGTTGTATTTTTTAGAGTTATAACAGGTTTTTACTGTTTAAGACATACCGTTACATTTTTTTTGTTAGGTACCTTTAAATTCTGCATAGAAAGACTTAATCTTAATCAAATCTTAATTTAAAATTTTGCTGCAAAATGTCTAGTACAGAGAAAAAAAGAAAACGTTGGAAACATCAAAATAGTATAATTAAACAAATGCAGTTTCTCCTACCTCACCAAATCTATTTATTTCCAACAAAACCTCGTGTGCAGCAGTTCCTCTTACAATAATGTCATTTGTCCTGGCACTGGAATAAAATCAGACATAATTTTCTACATGCATACTTAAAAAATTATATAATTAAGTTTTTGACTCATTTTTTATACAGATATTGAGATATCTTGTTTCTATCACTGATATTCTCAAAATCTTAGAGAGAACTAGGCATTGTGTCAGTATGATATGCTTGCAAGCTGCCCAGAACCCCTGACATAAACAAGAGGACCATGATGGTCCTGAATCGCTCACCTCTTCCCACATGACCCAGTTTTGAGTATGACGTCATTATTTGACATAGTGACCTAGTTTTTGAGCTCATGTGGCCCAGTTTTGAAGTTGACCTAGATATTATCAAGATAAAAATTCTGACCAATTTTCATGAAGATCCATTGAAAAATATGGTCTCTAGAGAGGTCACAAGGTTTTTCTATTATTTGACCTATTGACCTAGTTTTCGAAGGTACGTGACCCTGTTTTGAATTTAACCTAGATATCATCAAGGTGAACATTCTCACTAATTTTTATGAAGATCTCATGAAAAATATGGCCTCTAGAGAGGTCACAAGGTTTTTTGAGTCGGCTAAAGGCTGAAAACCTTTTGACGAGTCCTTGCTATCCAACGATTCTCTAAATGGACCAAATAACACAGTGAAGGGATGTAGTTCCATTAGATTTCTCAAACTTCAAACAGTTCACTGCATGAATGAAGTTAAGTTGTGTCAATTCCCTTTGCTATGACCAATATACGATGTAATCTGTCATATTTATGACTTGTAATTGTGCAATTCTCGAATGTAACTCATTAAGCATAAATGTGCATTTTAAGAATTGCGCAGGCTTACAAAGCTTGGGTAACATCCAGCGAAAGACTAAAAATAGTTCCAGCAGGGTTCCAGATAAGATGCGTATTAGCGTAAATTACGTATAGAAATAATGCAAATACGCATGCCTAATAATTTCTAAGCGTATAAAAACGTATATAAAATTACAGAAACGCACACAATGCTTTTTTAAAAACAAAATCTGAATCGTCTGGATGCGTTAGGTAACATAGCCGATCAGCCTTAATTCTCCCACATTGAACGTAAACACGCATCGTATGATTTCTATAAACTTTGCGTGGGTTGAATTTTGCAGTCAGTAAACGGATAAATTATCGGAAGAAGAAGCTCTTACTGGTTTGTTTAGTTACTACTGAAATAAAAAATGATTTTAATTCTTATTTTTCGAGAAATAAACAAATCGGCGAAACATTAAATTGCATTTTCTTGTAGTTTTTGAAATCGAAAGTAGATCGTCTATGTTTGGCGAAACAAAACAACTTTTTTATGAAAAGATTTAAATAAGAGGTAATTTAAAAACGTAATTTCAATGTAATACTCCCCAACGCTGCTAAATGTTTCGTACATCAAAATTTTGAAAAATATATTTTTCAAATGGAGAAAAGTGTAATCGTTCCGGGATATAATATTTTGGGAAAAATATCGAGTTTTTAAAAATTTTAAAAAAAAAACAAAAAACAATGAAACTGGTAGACTAACGTCAGTACTAATCATTGCCGACTCGGGCCCTTCAGGCCTTTGATCTATTTTTTTTACTACTGGCCTATTTTTAAAACCGCATGGCCCCGTTCAAAACTGACCTGTATCATAAAGGTAAAACTTCAGATCAATTTTTAAAGATCCTTTGAAAAATATGGCCTCTAAGGGTAAAAAGATTTTTAAAATTTTAGACCTACGACCTAGTTTTTGCCAGTTGACCCATTTGCCTAGATTCATCAGATAAACTTCAGCCCAACTTTCATACAGACCCATGAAAATATGGCCTTAGAGAGGCACAAGTTTTTTTTTTTTGCCCTACTGATGTTTTTTAAGGCACGTGCCCCTTTCGAATTTTTGACCTGATATCAAAGGGAACTTCGCCCAAAATTTTCAAAAGTTCATAAATTTAAATGGCCTCTAAAGGTCACAAGGTTTTTTTTTAAACGCTGTCCTAGTTTTTGTCCGCACATGCCCCTGTTTCAAAATTGCCCTAGATATTCAAGTGAACATAAACCCAAATTTTCAAAAGATCCATGAAAAATAGGGCCTTTAGAGAGGCCCAAAAGGGTTTTTTTTCTATTTTTTGACCTACGCCCTAGTTTTTGATGGCACGTGTCCCTTTCGAACTTGACTAGTTCTAAAGATGAACATTCAGCCCAAATTTTCTACGACCCATGAAAAATTGCCTCTAGAGAGGTCACAAGGTTTTTCTATTATTTGACCTTGACCTAGTTTTTGAAGGCATGTGCCCCCACTTTCGAACTTGACTAGAACATAAAGGTGACATTTGACCAATTTTCATAAAGTTTCGAAAATATGGCCTTAGAGGGTCAAAAGGGTTTTTTTCTTTTTTTAGCCCTAGACCAGTTTTTGAAGGCACGTGACCCTTTTTCAAACTGACCTAGATATCATCAAATGAACATTCGCCCAAATTTTCATACAGACCCCATGAAAAATAGGGCCTTTTAGGAGGTCAAAGGTTTTTTATTTTTTGCCCTATGACCAGTTTTTGATGGCACGTGATCCAGTTTTCGAATTGCCCTAAAAATCTCAAGTTGACGTTTGCCCAAATTTTCATGAGTTTGTGAATATATTGCTTGAGAGGTCAAAGGTTTTTTTTTTTTGGGTCGGACCATTTTTTGTGGACGTGACCCGTTTCGAACCTGCCCTGATATCTAAAGGGAATTTTTGACCTTTTTTCATAAAGATTTTTTTGAAATTTTATGGTTAGAGAGGTCACAAGGTTTTTTATTTTTAGCTTGCCCTTTTTTTTTGAAGGAGTGACCCAGTTTAAAATTGCCCTAATTCAAAAAGTGAACATTTGCAACTTTCAAAAAAGACCCAATGAAAAAGGGACCTAGAGTGGTCACAAGAAAAAGTTTCGGAGCACGCACCCCGCAGGCGACGGACGACGGCACCACACGATCAAAAAAGCTAACTTGCACTTTGTGAGGTGAGCAAAAAAGCTAACAAGCAAATTAGATAAATCTCAATAAATTAAAAAACCATCAAGTTTTGTTGTATACCTCAACAAATAAATTTTAATTTTTTAAAAAAAAACCACATATTAAAAATAAAACCTATCCCTTCCCGGGTTTAAAACCACCACTGATGTAGAAAAATGGGGTTTGGTTAAAAGGAAATAATGTTTGTTGCTTTTAGTGATCTTTAAGCCAACTACGTATTCAAAAATTCATGATGGGGTATAAAGTAATTGGCCGGACAGAATTTGAAAATGCAAACAAATTCCATGGTGACCTGCCTTTTAATACAGCCCTGGGCCAGTGTGAACACATGTTTCCCTGTTTTGTTCATTTATCCCAAAAGCTTGACCAAAATTGCATCATATAAAATAAAAAGGGGGTGAACAAAAATTTCATAATGCAAAAAGCCCCAAAACGAAGTTTCATATTGTTTTAAAAGGACAACAATAAATTTATTTGGACAGAGGTAAACAGGCGAAATCTATTTTTTAAAAAAAACCCAAAAAAGGGGGAAAAAAAATAGAAAAAATTTGGATATGTCCCAATCAAGGGGGGGAAAATGAGCAGCTTGATTACCCCCCTATTGACAAAAACAGTTGATTCATAAAAGAGGATAATTCCTCTCACATTATGTTTCTTATAACTACCATGCCCCCCATAGGGTTGAAAAAAACATCACTTTTAAGAAAAGCAGGTAAATTTAAAAAGTTTTTTTCCCCATTGGTCAGACGACTATCTGACTTTTTACAGGGTGTCTTTGTTGGGTTTTCTTTGTCATTCAGATACTGATAAAAGGGGAAAGTTTATTAAGTTAGTGTAACAACCTATTTTTTCATGAATGCTTACATCTTCTTGATTAGTTATTTTTATTTTTAAATTGCATGCTTTTAAATGTGTTTTATTTTTTTTATTTATTTCCCAATCAGGTAGGGGAAAGTTGGAAAAGACGCTCGGTAAAAGTTTAAACATGACCTTTGTTGAAAAATTTCCGTTATTGGGGCACTTTTTTTGCAGGCAAAAATTTTTTGAGGGTTAGTGTTTATCTGTATAGTTTTTTTCTCTGTGAAAAATGGATTTTTAAAAAAATGGGAATCGATAATCGATCGACCAAAAAATATAGTTGATACACGATATCGTTTCTATCGATGACATCCTATTTTTTACTCTGCCCATGGGTATGAAATTTTTTATATTTTGAAAACAGTCATTTAAAAGAGAGCTGCCTAACCGGGCTTAATATTGATTTTTCTCGGCGGATAGTACATAGGGGGGGTAAAAGTCTGAAGAAAAAGATTTAATAGTATTAAAGGTGGGGGACATTGAAAAAAAAAAATTGATTGGTTTATGGCTATTTCAAGTAAAAAAGGGGAAAACCCCAAAAAAATTTTTGGGTCTAAAAGACAGAAACCTTTTTGTAAAAAGGATATTCCAATAAATGGTACACTAATTTCTTTGCATATTTTTGATATTTTTGGGGTTTATAACTTTTCAAAATTAAAACCCTTTTATTTGGTATTTCAAATAAAAAGGGGCTTACTCCAAATTATTTTGGGCCCCAAGGGTTAGGGGGCCCTTGCAATGGTGGGGGAAACCTAATGAATGTGTTGTGCCAAGTTTCATTTGGATCCCTTTTTTTAGTATTGAAGTTATTAAACTCGAAAAATTTTAAACCCTGTATGTATGTAAAACAAAAAAAATTTACGGGGGGACAGTATTTCAAAAATTTAAAAAAAAAAAGTCATTATCCAAGGTTCAGAACTTTAATATCTAAACTTTTTGCCAGAAAATATTAAAAAGAGGCCCATGAGGTCCTGAACGTACTTTCCCAAATGCCCCCAGTT
This sequence comes from Mercenaria mercenaria, assembly GCF_021730395.1. Lineage (NCBI taxonomy): Eukaryota > Metazoa > Mollusca > Bivalvia > Venerida > Veneridae > Mercenaria > Mercenaria mercenaria. Next base: position 20,455 of record NW_026461004.1, on the reverse strand, counting down.
TGATATGACGTTGTTTTTTTTATTTTTTGACATAGTGCCCAAGTTTTTGAGCCTGTGACGCGTTTTGAACTTGACCGTTTAAAAGTTTAAAAATTCTGACCAAATTTTAAAAATCCATTGAAAAATTGGTCTCTAGAGAGGTCCAAGGTTTTCTATTATTTATTATTGACCTAGTTTTAAAATATGTGAAAATGGAGGCAATAAAATTTCCCTCTTAAGGGGGAAAACCTCTACATCTGTAAAAAAAAGGTTTTTAATTAAAAGTTGAAAGGGAAAATTTTGTTTAAAATAACTGTTGATGCAGTTGAAATTTTGGGGGTTGATTACCGAATTCAAAATGGCTTTCAAGAGGCCGCCAAAAAAAAATGGGTTTTTAATTTATTTATTTTTCCCGTGAAAAATAATAGATATATTGTGTTTTTAAAATGTACTGATGGATAGTAAGAATAAAAAAAAAAATGCAGTAAATGAGAAAAAAACAATAATACTAAAAAAAAAAGGGAGTTCGGGCCAAAACAAACAAAATATTACATTTATAAGGGTTTTCCAGGTTTTGTTTGTTGTATTCAATATTGCAAAAATAGTTTAAACACAGGTGGCCCCCTTTTCATCTTCTTAAACTTTTTTGATTTATGACACAACATCATTTATTTTCCAGCTGGTTATTTTCGTTTTTTGAATAGTTTTTCCCCTTGTTACCATTTAGCCTGAAAAATTGAGAAGAAAAAAATTTAAAGTAAAGGCGCATAAATATTTCTTGTAAGGACAATTCCTTTAAGATTTATTTCCCTAAAGTAGATTTGAACGAATTTAAAGAGCAAAAATTTTTCAAAAAAAAAAGGGTTGGTATATATGAACAAAAACAAGAACACTTCCCGTTTTCGACTTTTAAATGTATGGCCCCCTTTTCGTACGAAGTACAAATGCAAGTTAGAAATCATAAAACTCTATAAAAATTAGTAATTTATCAAAAAATTTTGAAAAAAAACCCAAACGGTCTAGGAGGGCTTGATTCATTTTTATGTATTTGTAAATGAATAGTTCCATAAATTTTTTGTCACTTTTTTTGGAACTGAAACCCCCAAATTTGCCTAAAATGTCAGAGGTCTCAAGGATAATTTGAAAAAATCTAAGAATCACTCGGGGAAATTTTGCTAAAGAGTGGTCTCCGGCTTCACAGTATCCTAGATATCGGGAAAAAATTGTTGAGGAAAACAACTAGGGGGTGGGGGGTAATTGATTTGAAGTTAGAAAATTTAAACCAAATCCACAAGGAATTTCTTATTCCAATTAAATTGTCTTTCTCATTAAAATGTCTCTTTTCTGTACTGTACTTTTTTTCTCTTTTGCTGACAGTCTTAATTTGTTTTGACAAGCTAAATTCTTTCTGCAGTTTTTAAAATCAATCACCCGGGGAAACGCAGTTTTATTTTTTACGTTAACAGGGTTTTTTTAAAAGACAAAAATTAAACATAATTCTTAATATTGTCTTGATTTTTTTGGTAATTTTTCTACAATGTTATTGTTTTGACCTTGAATACAAACAGACTTGAAAAAAAACCAAGATGAAACAAAGAGAATATTTTCAAAGATCTTAGTGGGGGCTGTAAAAAGTTTCCCCCACAGTTATTTTTCTTTTCCCGTTTTAATCAAAGGCCCTTTCAAAGACTATTTTGTGAGATCCCTTTAGTTAGATGTGTCAGGCGTGTTGCCATTTCATTTTGCATTAAAAAACCCAGTCACATGTTTTTTATTTTGGTTTGTTCTAGTTTTATAAGATTGTTATCGGTCTTTTAATAAGCAATGTAACAGATTGATATAGTCCAATTTAAATCAGTGTGGTCATGTAAATGTTTTACTACACATTATGTCAGTGTAAAAAAATATTTTAAAGGTTTGAGACAGAATTTAGTAAAGATAGAACCAAACTGTGAAATGTTGAAAGAAAAAGTTGAGTCTATCATCTTTAACAGTTATTCCCAAATTGCTTATCTGTTATGAAAAAACCCCCAAATTTTTGTTGAAAAGAGTGCAATGTGTAAATGCATTTCCCTAGGACAATCTGATTATTTGATTTAAAAAAAATTAAACATTGTTGTCTTGAAACAAAAATCTTTTTCAGTATCAAAAGGGCAAGTTCACGAGGTCAAATCATTTACGGGAATTCAAACTGTAAACACCTCCCCCAAAAAAAATAGGTTTCTTAAAAAATATACAAGAAAATTCTTGACATCAAACAGAATAAAATTAAAACGGGAAAGCTTTTTAACAAACATCTGAATAAACAGTTTCCGTCTGGGGGGTTTTTTCTCGTTTCGCACTTTCCTGCCCAAAAAATGTAAAAATACCCAACTATGGCTGTTTTGCTTTGACCGGGGGGTATCCCGAAATTATCAAAATAAAGTGGGGAAAAGGGTGCTGGCCAGATTTGTTTAAAACCCCTTGTCCTGAAGGGTTCCAATTTGGATCCTTAATAGTATACTGAATTTTCAAAAAATCCCCAAATATTGGTCAACTCCCATCGGGAAAGGGAAAGAAAAGTTGCCGACATTTAAAAAAAAGGGGTTAATAGTGCCCCCCAAATATAGGCCCATATCTCTAGCGTGTGTTTATGCAAACTCTTAAAAAATATTTTGCTTTGCCCATCCCCACCTTCTCAAAAAAAGAACATTCTTATGAGCTGCAAACCCCGGGGTTTTGGGAAAAACGGGTTTTGGGACCCAATACGAAATTGTTTTAAAATATCAAGGAATCTTTCTCAGGAAAAATCCAACCTTGTCTAATAGATTCAGTAAGCTTCGACAAAGGCCAACTGGCCACCTTAAATTATTATTCAAACCCAAGAAAATGGTGTCCCCAAAAAAAAATGTGTCTCGGACAGTCCTTCCTAAAAGGTAGATGCGCTGTCGTGGTAACGGTCATATGTTGATCAAGTCCCCGTAATCAGGGGTCCCCCCAGGGCTCTGTCCTGGGCCCCCCTCTTCCTTGTAATTACGATTCCCCCGATACAGTCCCCCCAAGAGGGTATGACAAGCTGTGTCCTTTCGTTTCCTCCCTCGCAATTTCCCAAAAATTCAAAAAGATTTCAACTTTGGGGGCTGGGGAAATTTTAACCCCCGCAAGTGCCAGGGCCCTTTCCATACACGTAGCGAAAGCCCCGTTTCCCTTTAAAACATGGTCAAACACTGTTTTAAGGATGCCCAAAAACCCTTTGGGGTCGACATCGCCCCGGGCCCCAAATGGGCAACATATAACAGAATATAGTAACAAAAAATGCAAAAGAACACAGGTTTCCTTAAAGCAACATCAAAAAAAACCGAAAACGTTTTAAACACTATCTAAAAACACAGGTAGACCACAGTTGGAATTCGCCCATTTTATGGGCCCTTCCCCCCCCCCCCCCCCCACCCCACAAAAAGGTTAACTAATAAATGGAAAAAAATCCAGAAAAAAACAGTCGTGGGGTTTCAAATGCATTTGCGATCAGTAGTAGGTAATGGACCCCACAGAACACTAAGGTGGAGAACTTTAGAAGAAGTTTTTGCCCAAATGGTATGTTTCAAAATTTATTCTATTTGTAGATCCGCTTCCCCAAATTACAAAAAACCCCCAACCCGGGTTTACCAGACAAGACCCCCTCGTTTCCCCCAAATTTATTAACCGGACTTCTTTAAAAAACTCCCCTTTTCCCTCCCCCACAGTCAATGGAACAGGTTACCCCCGCTATTGCTACTCTGTCTGATTTGAATCCCTTTAAGCAGGCATGGCCCCTTTCCCCTATTAAACATAGCAGTTGTTTTTTTCCTTTTTTACACTAGTTGTACTGTTTTTAAATTTTTAAAATCATGCTATTCCCCTGTTTCCTAATTGGAAGCTTCTTCCCGTTTAAATTTCAATTCACTAAAATTCGGCGTCACCCTCCCCAAAAACTCCAAAAGGCGTGAGGGGAACCTAGATAGATGTAGTGATAGATAGATTTGGGGTACAAAACACCATTTTGGATATTGTAATGTTCCCAAAAAAAAAACCTTTTTTAATGCTTGACAAAATAACATACATTTTAGTGCATTTCAAAAGATTAAAAGAGCCCTGTAATACTGTCTCCATTTAAAAGAAATTAAACAATTTTTGGCGGGCCTTTTGGATGCCATTTTAATACATTTTTTACCAACATGATGCAATTGCTAAAGCAATTCTGAATCAGAGAGTGAAATGTGTAAATCATTTTCCAAAAGGCTGTTTTGTTATTTGTTTAAAAGGGTTATAACATTGCCGTTTGTCAGAGTCTTGATACAAAATCTTAATCAATTTGGCAGCCCTCTTGAACGCCATTTTGGGTATTAGTATTTTTTATACAAAAACCTTTTATTATCCTCTTGACAAATCATACATTTAGTGTTTTCAATAAGATGTATAAATTTAGCACCCCCGTTATCCAAAGGTCCTATACAGAAATTTAAAATTTTCGGTGGCATTTTTGGACCCACTTGAAACAGTTTTCTACCAAAACGAGCAACTGCATATGCGTTTGTATCACAGATTAAAAAAAATTTTGGATTAGAAACCTTTTTTTACTGAATGACCGGGACCCGTCATTTTGGGTTTGGTATTTGCAGTTTAAAGGTACGTACCCGTTTTTAATTTTTCCCAGTATCATCAAAGGTGAACATTCCACAATTTTCATGGATCTCATGAAAATTATGGCCTTAGAAGGTCAAAGGTTTTTCCCAATTTTTTACCTACTGGCCCAGTTTTTGACCCCAGTTGACCCCGTTTCAAAATGTAGAAATCATCAAGTGAACATTCGACCAAGTTTCATACAGATCCCATGAAAAGTAGGCCTCTAGAGAGGTCACAAGTTTTTTTTTTTTTTGACCTATGACCCAGTTTTTTAAGGGATGTGACCCCGTTTCAAATTGACCTAGATATCATCAAGGGGAAAGTTTTGACCAATTTTCATGAAGCTTGAAATATATGGCCTCTTAGAGAGGTCACAAGGGTTTTTTTTTTTAGCCCACTTTCCTGTTTTTGAAGGACGTGACCATTTCGAACTTGACCTAATTTCATCAAGGGAAAAAATTCGACCAATTTTTTGAAGATTTGTGAAAAAATATGGCCCCAGAAGGTCACAAGGTTTTTTTATTTTTTTACCTACGACCCCGTTTTTTTTCGGGACTGACCCAGTTTCGAACTTGACCAAATTTACAAGGTGAACATTCTGACCAACTTTTTATAAAGATCCCCTTAAAAATGTGACCCTAAGTGGTCAAAGCAAAAATTTAGGAGACGCCGCCGCAGCCGACGAAACCGCGATCACAAAAAACCACCCTTGTCCTTTGTGACAGGGGAGCTAAAAAAAAAGCACCCCAGGCAAAATTGGCAATTTTTTTTTTTAAAGGAACCTCCTAATAACATTTAACAAAAGGACCCCTGAGGTCCGAAACCTCACCTCTTCCCAATGACCCCGTTTGAGTATGACTTCGTTTTTTTTTTTATTTTAATAAAGACCCCGTTTTCGAGCTCATGGCCCAGTTTGAACTTGCCTAGATATTTCAAATAAAAATTCGACCAATTTTTTTGAAAACCATTGAAAAAAAAAAGGTCTTAGAGGGTCACGGTTTTTTCTATTTTTTGATTTATTCCTAGTTTTCGAAGGTACGTGACCCCCTTTTTAACTTTACCCGATATCATCAAGGGAACATTTCCCCAAATTTTCATGAAGCCATTGAAAAATATGGCCCAAAAGGGCAAAGGTTTTTCTTTTTTTAATCTACGGCCAGTTTTGATCGCACGTGACCCCGTTTTTTAAACTGACCAGATATCTCAAAGGGAACTTCAAAACCCTTTAAAAAAAATGGCCTCTAGAGAGGTCAAAAGATTTTAAAATTTTAGACCCATGACCTTTTTGCCCCAGTTGACCCGTTTCATACTTGACCTGATTTCATCAAGATGAACATTTTAGCCAACTTTCATACAGATCCCCTGAAAAATATGGCCAGAGGGTCACAAGGTTTTTTTTATTTTTTGACCCACTGACCTAGTTTTTTAAGGGAGTGACCCAGTTTCAAATTGACCCGGTATCATCAAATGAACACTTGCCAATTTTCTGAAGATCCATTAAGGGTATGGCCCCTAGAGAGGTACAAAGGTTTTTTTTTATTTCAAGACCCACGACCTAGTTTTTTTTTCGCAGTTGACCCGTTTCAAACTTGACCCATACATCTCAAGATTAACTTCAACCAACTTTCATACAGATCCATAAAAAAAAAGGCCTTAGAGAGGTCAAACGTTTTTTATTTTTTGACCTACTGACCACTTTTTGATGGCACATGACCCCTTTCGAACTTGACCTCCATATCATCAAGATGAAAATTCTGACCATTTTTATGGAGATCCCTTTTAAGTATGGCTTAGAGAGGTCACAAGGTTTTTTTTTTTTTAGACTATGTAGTTTTTGACCGCACATGACCCCCGTTTCGAACTTGACCTAGATACATCAAAATGAACATTCAGACCAATTACAACAGTCCCCTGAAAAAAAATGGCCTTTGAGAGGTCACAAGGTTTTTTTTTTATTTGACCCACTGACCCCAGTTTTTTATGGCACGTGACCCCCTTTCGAATTTTTACCTAAAATCATCAAGGAACATTCGACCAATTTTCATACAGTCTATGAAAAAAAGGCCCAGAGAGGTCAAAGGTTTTCTATTATTTGACCCCTGACCTAGTTTCTGTGGCCGTGACCCATTTTAAAAATTACCTTAAAAACCAAAGGGGAAAATTCTGACCCCTTTTCAGAAGATCCATGAAATTTTATGGCCCTAGAGAGGTCCAAAGGTTTTTTTTATTTTTGATCACTGACCCCTTTTTTTCGGGACGTGACCCCGTTTTCGAAATTGATCTAATTCATAGGTGAACGTTCTGACCCAAAATTTTTTGAAGATCTTGTGTAAAAATTAAAGGGCCCCTAGGAGGTCACAAGGTTTTTCTATTTTTAGACCTATTGATAGTTTTGTGGCAGTGACCCCGTTTCGAACTTGACCAGATATCATCAAGATGAAAAAATTCTGACCAATTTTTGAGTTTTGTGAAATATATGGCCTCTTGGGGGTCACAAGGTTTTTTTTATTTTTGATATGCCTGTTTTTTAAGCACGTGCCCATTTCGAATTTACCCAATATCATCAAAATGAACATTCTGACCAATTCATAAAGATCCCCCAAAAAAAAAGTGACCCCAGATGGTCACAAGCAAAAATTTTGGACCGGGCCACGGACGGAAGGACGAAGGACGCTGGTATACAAAAATACCTTGTACTATGTGAAGGGAGCTAAAAATTTTAAAAATTTTTAAACCCTTTGGGTTTGACAGCTGAATCCCTGGCTCCGACTGACTGGCCCATCTCACATCAGCATCAATGGGGTTGGTGCAGCGGTATTGCGCTGAAACTCCCAGACTTAAATCAGCACACTTGTTATCCAGACTGGTTTCTGTAACTTAGAGACTCAGACTTGTTCGGGTTCGGACTGGGCTGTCTTCAAAAGGTTCACCAACCTTTAAATATTAAAAGCAACAGTTGGGTCTTGTCTTAATTATCCATAGGTGGGTCTTACTGAAATCTATATACAAGAGGGTCATGATGACCCTGGATCGCTCACCTGAGTAATATGAGCTAAATGTTTCAAATATCAAACTGATGCTCAATATTAAGAAAGTGTACCAAGTCTTTTCAAAATCCTTCAAGGGGTTAAAGAGTTATTGACCGGACACAAAATTGCTAACGGACGGATGGACAGACGGACACCGGGGTCAAAACATAACAAGTATAACAAGCAGGTTGTAATGATACCTCTGAAATGTTAGTCAAATTGATTTTGCCATTTACTAAATAATTTATCAATCATATAAACAATCAGAAAATAAGAGTGCCCCTTAACAGGTTGTAAAGCTTGACTTTTCTCTGTGCTGGATAATAAACTGGGGGCAGGTCTGAAGAGGAAGTCTTTGATAGTCTCGAAGTTTTTAAACTTTGAAAAATCATTAACTTGGTCTTGTGGCTATTTCTAAGTATAAAAGAGGCATGCCTCCAAAAATACTTGGGCCCAAGGTTATTGACCATGTAAGTAAAGTAGCTGTAGTCCCAAAGTATGTGTATGCCAAGTTTCATTTGCATACCTTTGACAGTATTGAAGTTATTAAAATTTTCAAAAAACTTGAACAAACACAACTGGCATTGACGCTCAGGTAACTACATAAACTTATTTTCTTGGAAAAGTCAAGCTAAAAAGCATTTCACAGGAATGGCCCAGTCAAAAATAGACAATCTAAACCAGAATATTCCCCTACCTACTCCCCAAAATATTACCATTCCAAGTATCATTACATCCCTTTAAACAGTAACTGTATAAACCTCTTTACCTTTTGATTTCTTTTTCTAAAACATTATGCAAAAATAACTTAATATAATATAGATTTTATATCCGCTACCATGTAACAGGTTGTCTACTAAGGCAAATGAACTCAAGAACTGGCTAATATTTGGGAAGTTACCTTTCAAATGATGTTAATATAGAAATAATATAAATAGAACATAATTAAGAATGACTCTTATAGCAATTAATGTGAATTATGAGAATAGATTCAGTGACAGTACAGCAAAATGTCTACCATACCACAAACAAGGTAAAATTAAGACCTACAATCACATAGTTATTATTATGTACAACTAAGTTCTCTTAAAACTTCAACATCTGTTTTCCAGGGCATAACAATGTCAGCAAAAAAGGCACAGGTATGGGGCACAGGTGTGGCTAATAATTAAAGTTATGTTAATAGTTTGTGATCCATTCATGTTCGCTTCTTCAAGGCAATGGCATCAACAAATTATTTAATATGATAAACAAACCTTCCGTGGCAGATTTGATACCCCATAGTCATACAGAAGTTCCTCTCCAGTTGGGATGTCTCAGACAGCAAATAGGCACAGGTATGGTTTCTGACTGACCTCTAAACATCTCATTTTGCAGTTTTGTTCTTTCTGTACTCCATGATTGACTAGTCGACCCAAGCATTGACCACTATTCACTTCCAAGGTAGAATCAATGCTGCAAAAGTAAGTTAGTCAGTAAGTTAGTCAATCAATCAAGACTTTATTTTAAGAGGCTATACATCTGGGTAAACCCAATCTTCCACGTAGGCCTCAACCTATATACATTAACATAGTACAGTATACATAGAATTATCAAGCAAATAAGTACAAACAAGGGGTATTGGAAAAGTAATTGGAAAAGTGCTGCATATATTTTCCTTTTTGGTCAATTTTCATAAAATTTTGCGGGCATGAAGGTAAATATATTTAGACATTTTTACAAAATCATTTATGGTTAACATGTTAAATATCCAAGGAATGGTTGCCAACTGAGAGATCGCTTCGCCTTATTTGTTGAAAGTTGTTTGTTGAAGGTTTAAAAGTGAATCCACTGGACTAAAAACATGCACAATTATTGACAGTGTACTTATAAAATACAAGAGGGTCATGATGACCCTGGATTGCTCATCTGAGTGAATATGAGCCACATGTTTCAAATGGCAAATTGGCTAAAATATTAAGAAGGTAGGTCAGTCACATTCATGGTAACTGAAAGTCAGTTTTAAGATTGTTGTGCAAAACTGTACATGTCATCCAAATTTCAAGGCTGTATCTTAAAAAAAAGGTCAGTAGGTAAAGTTCACAGTCAAGTGATCCCTAATTGCTTGGGGTCATCAGGTAATTATAATTAAACAGTTTTGGAAATATGATCTGATAATTTTTTCTATATAACTCATAATTATAACAAGTGACCCCCCCCCAGGGTGGGGCCTCTTTTCACCCCAGGGGCATAATTTGAACAAACCTGTTAGAGATCTACCAGGTAATGCTACATACCAAATATCAAAGGCATAGGCCTTGAACTTTCAGACAAGAAGATCTTGATTTTTTTCCATATATAAGTCTATGTTAAACTTGGTACCCCCAGTACAGGGCCTCTTTTCACCCTAGGGACATAATTTGAACAAATTTGGTTGAGAAACACTAGGAAAGGCAACATACTTAATATCAAAAGCCTAGGCCTTGCAGTTAGGCGTAAAAAAAAAATTGTTTGTTTCCGGTATCCCGACCTACCCTAAATTTTTGGCCCGACCCTAAATGTTTTTATGACCTTGGAGAATAATTTTTCAACTTTTTAACAAAAAGTTGCAAAACTGCACTTTTTATGCTTTAAACATGGCCAGTGATGTTAGAAATCAACTTAGTGATGCTCTAAAGGCATAATCCCCTGATTTGTATTCATTTTTTGACACAAAAATAATTTCCGGAAAGTCTCCCTTAATAAAAAAAAATCCAAAAAAAAATAAAATTTCCGACCTACCTACCCTAATAATTTTGAGCATGTTACCGGAAACGAAGAATTTTTTTTTAGGCCTTACAGGCAAAAAGATTTCAAAATTTTTTTCCTATGTAAGTCTATGTAAACTTGAGACCCCTCCAAGGGCAGGGCCTCTTTTCACACCAGGGGCATAATTTGAACAATTTTGGTAGAGGACCACAAGGCTATTCTACACGCGAAATATCAAAGGCCTAGGTGTTGTGATTTTTGAAAAGAAGATTTTTAAAGATTTTTACTATATATTTATGTAAAACTTGGAACCCCCGGGGCGGGGCCTCTTTTCATCCAAGGGCATTATTTGAACAATCTTGATAGAGGACCATAAGATGATCAACTCATTCAAAAACAATACTTTAAATAACGAGTGTATGATATACCGTTGATACTCTTGTGAAATGCGCAGATTTATGACCCCCGGGACCAACCCTGAGTCGTGAATGCATAGTATTCACGGGTATAGACGATTTTCCAACTTCAAAATAAGTTCATTTGCGATTTTCGCCATTTCAGTAAAGGGAAACTACTCTCAGCGCTTACTGTCTACGCTAAAATCTAAGATTGCCGTTACATACCGTAAAAGAGCGAGTGATTTTTTTTTCTTAGATCATCTACATCCTTATTCTCTGAAGATTTTCTTATCATTATCACTGTAAATCATCAGACCAAAATCTGCTGTTGTGAAAATGGGAATAACAAGAAATAATCTACTTACCACCACTGTTTTCCTTTGAAAAAAAAAGAAGTAACGGAAGACCGAGTCAGACTCTATCTCTCGTTGATCACCTTCTTCACCACTGATCAATTCTCCATGGTATGTTAGCAGAAAGTCACCTTTATACGTATCAACTGTTGTTCTAACTCCTCGACCTGGTAAAAAGTGTATAAAACATTATGCCAACAATCCTTATGGAAAGTCAGAACAAGAGCACCGCAGGCGGGGCATTATACGCCGGAAGGAAATACAAAATACAAATATGACAATTATTAGCCATTTGATCTTGAAATTGCCCCACCACAAGCCAGTAACATTTAAGTGAAATAAATATAGCCCAGGGCATGGAAAAAGAATCTGACCTTTGTCCCCATTTGTGTCAGGGGCCTGTGACACATCGACTCTTGTGTTGATCATTTGTGGTTAAGTTATTTGAAAATCCCACAACCCGAAACAAAGTTATGGCCAGACAGGGAAACTGCTAACGGACAGACGGACGGATGGACTTTGGAGACCATAAATAATATAACCCTTAATTTTAAATTTTAACAAGAGCTGTCAGAGGACAGCAACGCTCGACTATTCAACAACCTTGTCAATTGAATGAATACAAAAGTCAAAAAAAAAAAAGGGCCTTAATTTTGTAAAAAGGGTTATGGAACCTTCACAGTGCTTATCAGCTCAAAAGTGAACAAGTTGCGTGAAGTTCCATCCATATTCAGCCAGAATTTTTCATGGTTTGAATTTTATTAGCTATATATCGATGAAAATTTCTTTAGATGTAGGTAGTCACTTAATTCCCCTTTTTGGCAAAATCGAAGTGAAATTCCACAGTCTGAGGGCTGCAGACCCCTTCCCCTAAAATTGAGTGAGGGCCCAGGCATGTAACCAGAAAGAACCCTTTTTGAAGACCTGCATATTTTTTTCATTTTTCAAACTGTAGTCTGTCTTGCATTCATTTGTGATTATAGTCATTTTCTACTGGCACCAGAGCACCAAGCTGTGCTTTAAATTATGCCAAAATAAGTTTTAAACAAAAATAATCCAAAAACAAACTAAAAAACGCAGATTTATTGATATGCCCCATTCATACTTTGTGTATAGAAATGTGTATGCACTGATATTGCAATGAGGTTTCATAAGTAGAAAATGTCAGTTTTAAACAATGATATTTGTCAAAGTTTACACAAATGAAAATTGTTAGATATTATAAAACAGTTGCAGACTTGCATTAACTTTTTACTAAGTTTTGCAGCTTTTTATGTTAAAATGAGCAATAGAGCAAACCCGTATTTTAGATTTCCTATAAGTTTAAGTGTTGAAATATACATACTCCTTATTATAAGAATATGTATGAAAATATTATTTTTATTAGAAAATATGTTTTATTAGGGAATCGATCTTACCGATTTTCGTCGCGAAGCGACGAAAATCGGGATCGAATCCCACTACGGTAACATTACGAGGGTATCCAAACAGCACATACTATCCAATAAAAAAAATATGGAGTTCGGTTTGGGACCATGGGCGTGCGACGACCCCGATGAAATTCGGGATATCACGGTCTTGGGTTAATGTTAATAAGCGTCGTCAGATCAGTAGGCGAAACGCAATATCCGCACAATAAGATGTCTGCGAATCGAAAGAATATTCAAAGTAAGCTTTTAAATTGGTTGCGTCAGAAGCTAATCACCCGGTTAACGTGACTACAATGATATAATTTGTGATAAAACATGTTTATTCAATACTGAGTAGATTTTTAAACGGCGACATTTTGAACATTTTTCATAATTAGAGTAAGAAGTGGATACACGTTACACTGGCGCCGACATTTTGAAAATTTGAGGAAAAAAAAACATTCTCCAACGAGTTTTTCCCGCTCGGGAATGGGGAAATTTGATTCACCTTTGTGTCGCTTTTCAGTCGTATTTAATTCCTTTCCCGGGACTTTAGTTTCTTTGAACTTCTTTGTTAAAAAGCCTATATTGAATTTTTTTAAAAAATTAAAAAATCAGTGATTTTACTTGCAGGCATGACTGATTAATGGAATTATTTTACTTTTATATAGAATATGGACGGCACTCCATTACAGCATGTGCATGGTCGGACCTGTTGACATTTTTAGAAACGTGAGTAACTAACTTTCCATTGTATAATAATAATGTAAACAAACGATTTACAGTCAACTCGTCCCCTAGTCAACTCGTCCCCCAGTCAACTAGTCCCGATTTGGTCATTTCGTCCCCCTCGGTGATTTCAAATTTGGGCATTTCGTCCCCCTTTTTTTGTCACCCCTTTTTAAAAAGTTTTTTGAGAAAAAAAACCAAATATGATAAATTAAGTCGTTTTTTTTTTTCAAATAAGTATATTTAATGCTAAAAATATACATAAGTTTTCGTTTGTTTTAAGAACTTTTTGATTGTATTTCTAATTAAAACTTTCTTTTATTATGACCAAGGATATGGATTTATTGCTCTCTCTTTTCTTTAGTCCAAATAATTGTACTCGAGAGTTGAATATCGTTATATTATTTTGACTTGTCGATATCCGCTCCCAGGGACAAACCAAAAAAAGGTAAAGAATGTGGTAGCACTGTCCTCTTCTTTCCGTAAGTAACACCCAATGGAATCCCTTGGGCGGGATTTTTGTTAAAATAATGCAAACGGATAAAAAAAGATATATCATAAAGAAGCCTGTAATTTTTCCTTTTCAATGATGTATATATTACCGAGATTTTTTGAGAAAAATTCAACTATGGGAGTTTAAAAAATTGCCAAGGTTTAAATGGCGATCACCGGTTAAACACATTACTACACGAAGCGTTTTCATTGGTCACGCCCGACCGCCATTACATGAAGACGATTGAAACGATAGAGGTTTAAATTTTTTTACAACAGAAATTCTTGATAAATGTCCTGTCTTATGTTTTTTATTTACTATTTCATGATTAAAAAAACAGGTAAGCAGTTAGGGCTAAAGAAAAATCGGGATACTGATAAATCGTTTAATTTCAATTGACCCCAGTTTCCCCACAGTTTTGATTGTTTCTGGTTTAGACCTCTAGGTAGACAAAGTAAATATCAAAATGTAAAATCGGTCTGCCGGGCGAGGGTCTCATTATTAGACTAACTATCTTTCTTATCAAATGGTTTTTAAAAAGTTAATTAGATTTCTATTACCTTATATTTTTATTACTAAGCATTGTATTTAACAAAGTTTTATTTTTTATTTTCATTTCAGTTAATTGTCTTATATTTCAGTAATATTCTCTTTTATTATGTTATCAACCTCATTATTTAAGTTAACAATTTCCAAATTACTCCTTCAAAACTCACGATGATTTTAAATACTCAGTTTTCAAAGTCAACAGATATAAAAAGCAAAGTACCTAAAAGATTAAGGGGGCAAAATTATCCAAAGGAGGTGGAGCGAGTTTGAACTAAAATGGGGACGAATTGACGCAAACTTTATCATGGGGGACGAATGACCAATTTGGGGGATGGCGAATGACCACTCGGGGACGAGTTGACTGGGGAGTCGAGTTGTAGACTATGGACGAGTTGACTTGATACCAAACAACAACTCGGCCACCTCCGCTACAAGCATAGGAAATTCCTATTTTTTACATTTTATTTATTCATCAGATTGAAATGGGTCCATTTTTAGATTTTAGTTCTTAAGTAGAAGGGCTTCAACTGCATGTATACACAGTAATTTAAGTTGAGCCAAAGGCTATAAAATACAGAGGATTGGCAACTTGAAAGGCATATAGAAGAATCTCGGCCAACCGTCCGCGTGACAAAAAAACGATATCTCGTTACGGGAGTGGCGCTTTCTCCGCGACGCGGCCAGTTTGTATGCAAACGCAAATATTTCATCGGTAAAATAATTATCAGCGGCGTATACCACGCTTCTTTCGATGGGCAAAAAAAAACCATGTACTTCTGTCTTAAGAACGATTTCCATTAAACTTATTTTGTTTTATAAAGCTAACATGTATTTTAAACTGTAGTTTAAAAGGTACAAATTGTAGACTCCATGCCGCCGTGTTTGTTTTTAGTAATATAACGCCGCCGAATCCATACCCTCTGAACAGGCTGCAGCGAGATTACAGACAGCCAGTTGCCATTCTGTGTATTTTATATCTCTTTGGTTGAGTTGCTTATGATTCCTGCCGATAAGCTTGGCTCGGCCAACTATAGCATTATAATTTATGGGAATCGGATCGGCTTATTAGAAAAAATATGATTTTTAAACAGACTGGTAACAATTGCCCGATCGGGCTTTACGCTAAAAACTAACGATTTTGTATTGAAAAATAGTAAAGATATTTCTGCTTGTCAACCGTTGGTTCATGCTGTTCATACATCATATGACACAATTCAAATACTAATAAACTTGGTTTTTGCTTCAGGGTTTTGGGTATAAAACAAAAAATTATTTCCGCCTTTTCAGATTTTTTATGACGCATAATTTTTGAAGTCCAAAAAATTATGGGTGTTAATGCGTTACATTATGCTATTGGTTGTTTGGTTCGTTATTCCCAGCGCATTTGACCCGACCTCGTTGCAATTGGCACATCGAGTATAGCGTTGATATAGTGGCAACTTGGTCGCAGACATGGCAATTCGTGTCGGCTCGATCGTGCTTGGATATATGTAATACTTTTCTACATTGGTACTGATAACAATCCACATTTTAGAAATAAGTCGTATTGATACAGCTCTCACATTTTAAATAAAGTCATACTGATCCCTTACAAGTTCTATCTACAAAATACGAGCCCTTATCTGGAGTTCTGAACATTCTTGATTAGTTGGTCAGATATTCTTAAGGATATTGAATTCAAAAACTTTTCCGATAAAATGCAGAGTTTAAGAGTTAGTTCAGAACCATAATCATGCAGAATTAATTACGTTTCACAAATGATCACAGGGCTCATTGCAAATTATGTGGGTACTCGCTAATGCGAAGCAGTTCAATGGCTGGGCAAGTTAAGATAAAAATTTCACAACAATTTATTTGTAACTACAAATAATAGTCAAATTGTCTGCGGTTTTTGTTAATGTTTGTAGATTCGCTTTCATTTGAGGTATCATTGCAGAAAACAAAACAAGGATCTTTTTTTGTTAGCCATTTTTTTGTTTAATGGATTACTGATTATAAAGAAATGAGAGGTCTAATCTTATAATTAATTTAGGAAGCGCAGCTATCTTTACTGATTCGTCCATGCTTACGTTGAATCGCTATTTATATATTAGGTAGTCGAAAATTTGGGCCTTGCCGTAGTTTCAGCCAGTAGTTAGTTACGCCATCAATGATGCGTTCCGAATTACTATTGCAGGCTTTTGAGTTATAAAACGGCATAAAATTGTACCCAGGAAAACGTGGCAAATCAATAGGATGTTCTAAGCAATGATTTTTTGAGGATTTCTATCGTAAAAACATCTTTTATTGAAATTCTAAGATTTGCAAAGCTTGTAGATTGCAGATTAAGCAACAGAAAAAAAGCTACATGCTAATATTTGGCAGTACGGTTGGGTCAAAAAATTTAAATTTGAGGCTCTGCAAATGAGAACTGGAAGCGGGCGCTCACATACTTTTTTGGTCCGATGCATTCAGTTCCTGTTCTCCTAGGAATCCCAGTCGAGCAGTCCCAAAGACAATATGATGAAGTATTTTGAGGGTATGGTCTAACCAGTTTGTTTTATGGTTCAAAATTCAGCTATAAGTTCGGGCATGTGAATTGGTGTCAGGCTTGGCAATTTTCTATCTGGTTGGTCCAGCATGTTAGTTGAATCTGAATTGCACACTGCACACATGTCATGCAATACGTTTAAAGTTATACGTTTAGGAATCATGACCGGCAGATACCATAAACAATTGTGGCATTTTGTTCGGGCACCGTTGTGTTCATACTAAACTGAGGAAGCAGAACAGATTCTTCTGGTTCTGCTTTACGCCAGTCTTTTTTTTTTTTGCCTTTTCATTATACCGAGCAAAAGTGAAGGTCATAGACGCACCAGTCGAAAAGTCCTGAATTCACTGGGGTTAAGTATGTGTGCATACCCCTGTCAAGACTCACGCATGCGTGTGTGGCGCAGCACTATTCAGTCCTTAGATTCACCTTACAAACAACGCCTACTATTGCAAGATGCACAACACACGCATGTTAAAGAAATAAAGCAATCAATTGTTTTTTTCCGTTAGAAATTATTGATCAAAACATTGCAAGGTGCCGTTGACATCAGTGTTTTTGTATCGTCTAATACAGCTTTTACATTCACCGGTGGCAACCTGTTATTTCTTAAGGCGCGCTTTATGAAACATCACAAAAAGTAAAACATGGAGGGAGACTATTCAAAACGGTCATATCTTTGTTGTGTTAAAAGTCTAAATTTTCTATGTAGGGCGTTTCTCGGCATTTAGGATCATCGCCCTCGCGACCCTCACGAGGGAAACCTTCCCTTCGAATCTCCGATCACCACTCGTGGCGCTTTGTGGATCCTTGACAGTCTATAGTGTTTGGCTGTCTGGCTTGTCATCGTGTAAACAAACCTACGTTCATTACTCATACGTGACTTCTTTTTCAAAACTGAAATTTTTAACCGCATTTACTTCGTTTCAGTATACATTTTGGACAAAATTGCTACTGTTTTATTTTCATTATAAAAAAGTTTTATTTAATAAATTTATCCCGCCATGGCCCAGATACTAATTGGGTCATCTTATTGGGCATGAAAATTGATAAACTGCCAAAAGGATGTAGCCTCTTAGGACCTTGAAAGTTCAAAACAGCTGGTTTCGCATGTTTTCTGATTGCTCACCTTCAGCATATTTTCATCAGGCATCGGGTCTATTATACAGATGATTGGTTTGTACTGCTCCAAGTGCTTGTTGACAGACTGTAACACTTCTTGCGGGCTCTAGGTTTTTCTATCTCTGTTTCTTTATTATATAGTTGGCAGGTCTGTGGGCACGCAGATGGGAAGCAGTTTCAATCGATTCAAAAGGCATGATATACTGTATACAAATTAGTATTTGTGTGAAGTCAGATTTTGCGATGAGGTCGTGCATAGAATCAATATCCAAGGACATTAGGCGTACACAAAAATTGTCGTTCGCTGTAGTCCCGCCTGACTCTACCATAAATTTTTGGCCCGACCTAAATGGACGGTCCGTCCGCCTTTGTCTTGAGAACATTTTTTTCAACTTTTTGACAAAAAGTTGCAAAACTGCACTTTTTAATGGCTTTAAACATGGACAGGTGTTCTGAAATCACTTACTGATGCTCTAAGGCATTAAACGCCCCCTATTTGTATTCATTTTTTGACAGCAAAAATAATTTCCAAAAAGTCTCCTAAAAATAATTTTAAAATTCCAAGGAAAAAGTTTTTCTGACCACCTATACCCTAGATTGTTTTTAGCATGTTACCACCAGGGAAACAAAAATTTTTTGTAGAGTCCTTAGTAGGACTCCATTTCATTTCCTTGATGTAAACATTTCTGGACAAAACATAAAATTTAATACATGTATGCAACTTTAAACAATTATTACTCGGATTCAACCTGTCACAGGGTTGACAACATGAGTTGATGTCCGTCATTGGCGCACAATTTGTCAAAATCTTCTTTCAAGAAACCACTGGCAGATTTACACGCAAAGAACTTCGCAGAATGATCATGGGGTGGTCGCTCTTTCAAATTACCCAATATTTAATAATTCCATATAGAACTCACGCGAAAAGAAAAACGTTTGAAATTGATTTCTTGTCAGAAATTGTTATCCTGCAAGGCTTTTTCCATCTATATGAGAGACAGAGTCCTATTTTGCGGGCGGCCCCTTCCCAGTCAAACATATTGGCATTTTTTCCCACTCTAAATGGGCAAGGCATACCTTTTCCCAAAAATCACATCAAACAAATGTTTAATTTTATTTACATTTTAGTGTTATCGCATGAAGTGGTCTCAGTATATTGATTTTTAGCTGCGACTATTCGAAGATAAGTAGAGTCTATCCTACTCACCACGGGCGTCGGCGTCGGCGTCACACCTGGTTAATTTTTTCGTACCAGTCCACATTTTGACAAAGTCGTTTGAGTAAATCTTTGGATAAACTTTCAATCACTTGTTACCATCACGGCATGTCCGATTATAGGCAAGAGTATATAACTCTGTCAGGGCATTTTGACTGAATATGGGCCGGCCTTTTTACTTAGAAATTCTTGGTTAAGTTTTTCGTACCAGTTCATATTTTGGTCAAAGTCCTTTTGAGATAGCTTTGAAACTTTCACACTCTGTTGTTTATCGGCATCATCATGTCCATTGTCGGCAAAGTACATATACCCATCAAGCATTTTTGGTTGAATTATTGCCCTCTTTTTTACTTAGAAATCTTGGTTAAGTTTTTCCTACTCAGTCACATTTTGACAAGTCTTTTTGAGATAAGCTTGAAACTCAACACTTGTTACCATCACCATATCCCGGTTTAGTGCAAGAGAACATAACTCCATCACGCATTTTGGCTTAATTAGGGCCGCTTCTGACTTAGGAAGTCCTTGGTTAAGTTTTTCGTCCAGTTTTATTTTGTGTAAAGTGTTTGACATATGGCTTGAAAGCTTTTATATCTTTTCATGTATTATAGTCTCTATCAATATGCAAGCGTACATACTCTGTCATCTTTTTTTTTGCTGAATTATGGGCGGCGCTTTGGAAGCTTGGACTTGGTTCTGTTTTCATATATGTCGCATGTTTTGTCAAGAACTATTTGACATATATGCTTTTAAAACGTTAAACACTTGTTACATTATGATTTCCATCTGCAGAGGCAAGAGTAGCATAACCTTGACAACTTACGGCTGAATTATGGCCCTTTTTGGACTTTGTCATTTTGTCAAAATATTGACCTGTGCTTTGAACTGTTACAACACTAGTATATCACATGATTTCCATCTTTAGTCCATGTACATAGCTCTGCTCAACTATTTTGACTGAATTATGACCCTTTTGTTGTGGACTTGGAACTTAGTTAAACTTTTCATACAAGTCTGTGTTTGCCTACATATAACTAATACCATATTGCCATCATGGTCACACATTGCCACTTAGTGGCAAGACTTAATCGAAATCCACAAAACTTTTTGTTTAATTCGTCATTTTATTTCTTTTTGTCTGAAAATCATGAAATATTTTGACCCTCATTCTTCAATCAATTCGTCGAATATTCTATGGGTCGGGGGGGGCGTGTCGATCCGACAGCTCGTGTTTGAGCTCACCTGTCAAAAGTGACAAGTTGAGAAATTTTGTGCTACGCGCA
>NW_026461003.1:0-66910 GCF_021730395.1 Mercenaria mercenaria | reverse complement strand
CTGAATATTTCAGACAGCAAGTCAGCTATGTAGTGATGTTTCAAGCGATCATGGTCAAAAGATTAAAGACAGTTTGTGTACACTTGTACTTCCATGCAAGCCATCAAAATGTTCAAAAGAATGCACGGATGACGATATTATCCCAGCGACAATCGCTCCTTTGGAAGAAACAAATAATAGCACACCAAAGGTACATCACTCCATTTATTACAATGTAGTCTCAGTTGCCATCAATACGTAGCTCACCTTAGCACGAAACTATTGAGATCACCTTTCAAGAGAAGTCTGCTCTGAAGCAATCTGGTTGAAGTTAATGAAACTTGACTCAGATAGTCGTATACCACAAAGTCTATAAACATATTGCCGCAAGCGGGCGTAGTATGTATGTAGTAGGAACCTTGAAAATCTTCCTTTTTCATTAACGGTTTCGTAATAGTTTAACAGAAATGTTCCGTGTCTGACCTACCAATGGTATTCAAATTTTTGCGATCCTTCAACTAACATGGACGCCAAAGGCCATGGTCACTTATCCCATATGTATAACGAAAACTTTAAAATCGACTAGTCAGAGAATACTAGACGATTTTGAAATAATTTCAGGCAAATCATTGAGTCTTTACCAAGATTTTCCAGTTTTCCGATTTTTCTTAAAACCGTGACCGCAAGACGCTTGACATAAGAAAAATCGTCAAACATAATCTTTTGATAGACCACAATCTCTCAGCGCTAACGAAATAATTTCGCCAAAATTTCTTAGGTGGCTCTCTACCAAAAATTAGATCATTATGATTTGTCTAAAACATGACTGCCATGGTGTGGTCACTTCTTCCTGTATGTTTATAGTGAGAATTCAGGACTTTCTTGCCAGAAACTACTGGCATGAGTTTGAAAAAAAATCTTTTTGTGACCCTTTATCTAGACCGGTCACACTATTCCTATTCGTCTATGATATGGACACCTGAGGGCCATTAATTGTAGTTAAAAAGTGGAAAGTTTGAAATTCTTCTTGTTTCGTTTTTGCTGCCTTGTTCTTATACTAAACAGGCTGGTAACATTGCCCGATCGGGTTTACGACATAAAAAGTGATATTTCTTGAAAAATAATAAAGATATATTTCTTTCAAACTTGGTTCATTTATTAAGCATAACATATGATGCTTATCAAGATAGAAGTAACTTTGTTGCCTTCAGTTTTGTTAGAATTACTTCCCTTTTTCAGATTTTTATGATGCATAATTTTTTAAGTCCAAAATAGTTATGTTTTTAATGCAATGTTTAAAACAGAAAAGGTTCATAGGCTTTCTATTGCTCCAAACTTGTGCGCCAATACCCTTATTCTATATATTTAGGATTAATACTTCGTTTCTAGTGCAGATGTATGAGCACTTTTTTTTAAACTAACATTTCTCTATGATGTTGTAAGTGAAAGCAGAGTAAAATGTAAAAATTCATGTACTAGCGCAATAATTTAGAGTATTAGAAAGCCATTGAACCCTGTTTTTGTTTTAAACTTAGCATTAGAACATATTTTTTGGACTTCAAAGATTATGCGTCATAAAAATCTGAAAAGGGGAAATAATTCTACCAAAACTGAAGGCAACCAAGTTATTTTTATTCTAATTTGTATAATTTGTTATGCTTAATAAATGGACCAAGTTTGAAAAAAATAGCATCATTAGTTTTCATGAAATATTACTTTTTATGTCTTAAGCCAGATCGGGCAATGTTACCAGCCTGTTAAAAGTAATTTATGTCAGCAACAAGAGTGTGTCTTGACATATTTCATGAGGTCAATGTCAAAGAGTTTATTGTTTCTTGATTCTTTCCTTGGTCATATCTTTGTGCATTTTAGCATTAATTTTTTTTCATACTAAACACAATTGTTACAATTTAAGATACAATGTGCCATACATAATAAAGGTCCAAATAGTAATGGTCAGATTAGCGACTTGGACTCTTAATGGTTCTCTTTGTTTTATTTAATCATACATTAATCAGTTAAATATATATGCCACCTGTTTTATTACATTGGCATACACGTCGCATCTTGCTTGTAATCATCGTATCATGGCGTTGACTTTCGTATCAATGAAAGGGCGTTTTGCAGGCAGACCATACTGACAGGTTTTTGTTTTCAAAAATGTTGTAAATAAGCTAAGTGGGAAACAAAATATTAAGTTCTTACTACTAAGATACAAGGGTATAAAACACAGGTATTGCATTGTGTATAGTATAGCTTATTCATTGTAAATAAATGATTTTTTATGAAAAGTTTTAATAACATCAGTTTTGACTCTAAAGCAGGTGGGCAATGTCGAAGACAAGGAAATAGAAGACTCAAAACACAAGGCGGGTAACCTTCCATGTACTTCTGAAAACACATCTGGTTCGGGAAAGACAAAGGTAAACAATATACTACTTTCTCTTCGATCCCCCTACCCAACTTTGCAGAAGTTGTGAGTGCTTTGTTCAGTCTGTCGGTCTGTCAGAATGTCGGTAGGCAGTTTGGTTTCCGGTCAATAACTAAATATATTTCAGCCGATAGTTATCAAATTTCATAGGGTAATTGCCTGTGGTCAATCAATAAGTTTTAGTTCACCTGGGCACGAAATGCTCTTTATGAACTTTAAGCATTGTTGAATGTCCGATTTCCATCCGTCCGTCCACTGGCGAATGTCCGCAAATTTTCTTCGAAAACCATCTCTTAAACCATTAAAAACCATAATAAACCATCAAGTCGATTTAGCAAAACTAAACTAGAACGTCCATTTCAAATTTTTAAAACCTAGATCATCCATGTAGGATTCTGGTTGAAATGGTAACCAAGACAAAAAACTTTCAAAATCTTGCTCACAGAAACTAAACACGACTGCCAGGTGGCACAGTAGATTTTCATTATATGACTGTGTAGATTTTTTAAAATCTACTCCTCTCACTTTTCCACAACCCACATTATCCCACCCCTCGAATGTTATTTTTAAAATTTCTTGGCTTTATGTCTTAGATTTCTGTGTAGTCATTCACCCACTTCCCGACTACCACATGACTCTACCGATAAACACGCAGTGTCATTACCAACCCGTTATTATTAAGAGGAAACTATAACTCTTCCTGTCAGAAAGCACTGGTTCTAATTCAAAATAATTCTACGAATATTTTCCCAAAGAGAACCCTAAGCGAAACAGTTCAAACGAGCTGTGACGCAAAAATGACCGATCTAGGGCCGTCCTTGCTCTATTTTTGTAGTTTCTGGGGTCATTAGATCAAAGGTGAATGTCACAGTGACCATGAGACCTAAAACGGTTTTAATCAATAATAGAGAACGCTGTACCAACGTAGCCAAATTTCAAAAGATATGATCGCTATTGCTTTTAGGATCATTGTGTCAAAGGTCAATGTCACTGTGACTTTGACACTAAAATTGTTTTGATCAAATGCAAAAAGACCGAGTGTATTTATGCCTTAATTCATAAACGTTATAACGTTATAAGGTTGTAGCTAGGCCAAAGTGGAATATTACAACGTACTTTACACTGAAAATTACACTACCTGTTACTTCTGACAGGTAATCAATTGAGGCTTATACATTCAATCAGGGCTGTTATATTTCGATCTTCTCAGATCGTTCAGCACGACTTTTATGTCTTGTTTTTGGTACTGTTTAGTTTCTCAGTTTGAACATTTCGGTCTGGGTGGTTCGAATAGTCCCGTTTTTATAGCTTTGGGTATTGTTTTATCACCCCTTAAAACTGAATATGGTGCCTGCTTTTTGATTGTGTCTTTTTGTAGTTTCTGTAATATGCAGGCTCCATAACCTCACATCCCCTTTCTAAATTCCAGTTTGTTTAGTTCTGTTCATTATTTTCTCGTTTAGAACAAATCCATTATTTTAACTAAGGAACATACGCCGCTTTTCATGGAATTACACACAATGCATTATGTAATATTGAAGGTTTCATGTGCACCGCCGTACAAACACGTCTGCAGATGTCTCTAAACTGCTTTTGTCGTGTAACCCGGGGCTAAAGGGAGTGGGCGGTAGCATGCATTTCCACTTCCGTCCATGGAAAGGCTCAATCAAACCGAGCCTGCAGCATTTTCATTTTTGTCGTGTTGAGCGACCTGTGGAGTTTCCACTTTTTCTATTTTATATGTTTTACAAACAGCAATTATTGAAAATTTGAAATGCTACTCAAAAGCCTGTTTTTTATGAAACAGTTATTTATTTTGCAAAATAAAGTAGAAAAAAGGTTGAGAACAAAAATGCAAGGACAGAATTATTAATTAATGTGTAGGAGATCAGCATAAACAAAAAATACATTAAGAAAGTACAACATATACCAGATATATTGCCATGAGTATTTCTGTGTTTTATCTGACTTTTGTAACACGTGTTAGTAATTTACTTCGTGGGGACAACTTTTATCTATACTGCGTTGTTTGCAATTAAAACTTCTAAGGTGTTGTGCCATGCTATTCTCTCAAAATGTTATCATTTGTGACTTAAACTTAAGCGAACTGTAAAAATAGTTCGGTAGTTTTTGACAGGTTTTATTGGTATTTTAAACACATTCTAAACACAAATGGAATTTTATCAGTAAGGCCGGTGTTGTATATCAGGTATAAATTTCAACGGTAGATGTAGTAATATTTTGAATATCTAAATATATTGTCATCGATCGTGGACACAGTTATATATTTTCACGAATGTGAACTTCTGGTACGGCTAGTTTGTGCTATACATGATTGACGAGTAATTCTTTATGAGAAATGCACACGGTTATAATAGTATTACAGCTGCTACTGTGTACAAGGGAGAAAGTTACAGAACATTTTAAGGGAGGTAATATATTTCTCTTTTTTCAGCAAAACAAAGCACAGTAAGTGAAACAGAGAAATATTGTACTGAAATCATACAGTGTTTCACATGTAGGCATTACATAAAGTTGCACAGAGTATTATGATCATTAAAATCAACTTAGACGTGTCTCTGTGACAGTTCAGATACAACTTGTATACTAGTATTTGTGTTGGAGGCGTATTAACCTCGCCGCGGCACAAATATATTAGTCATAATATTGTGACTTTCCAGCTTTGGATGTTGAAGAAAACTTCAAGGTGCCCTTCTACGCATTATTTCAGGCATTTACGAGCGTATGGATTAGAGCAATCGACCTTCCTTTACACAGATATATGGTTTCCTCACATAAAAATAGAATTTGACGAATATATTATCACATAATACCTGGTTACTAAATTCTTCTGGAATTTTCATAGGTTAAAAACATAAAATGTACCAAAATATTTACAGTTATCAATGTTTTGTCACATATTGCACGGTCCACTTGAGACTACAAATTCTTACCTCATTTCTTACCTTATTTTATACTGACATAAAATGAAGGATAAAAGCATGGGTCACGAATCTTCTAAATGATATTTGTCTATTTACAGTTGATTATTGCTAAATCAGATAAAAATTACATTATTCTGACCTGGTACTTCTACTCGTATCAAAACCGTGGTTTATATAAGTTTCATAGCTTTGCTAAAGAGAAATTTATGCCGAAAGGTAAACAAAAACAAGTCATAATTTAGTTAGGCCTGGTATTTCTGTACAATCGTCATTAAATTACATGATGGTTTTATGTTTCAATTTTTAGGCATACGTGCAAGAAACCACAGAAAATACAGAAAATAAAAAGGGGAAAACTGCAGATGATACCAAGCAGTCCCCGTCGGTACGTGATTTTTTTGCTTTTTATACCGACACAAATCCTTACCATTTTGTGACGAATAATAGTAGTGAAGATGACCATTTTAATTTTCTTGTCACATTACATGAAATTAACATCAAAATTACATAGTCCTGACCATGTATTTGTAGCAAAATGGATGTTTATATAAAATTTAATAAATTTCACGAGACTCAACATTTTCTTCGATTTTTTCTGCGAAAATGTTAAAAGGCTATCGAACTAGAACTAGACAGATTTTTAAAACCTTTTCGAACCTTTTCATTGCAAAAACTTGTCTGCCATTTCGCTACTAGATCCCGCGCCCTTTTTTTTTTTTTTTTTTTTTGCTTTTAGTTTATGCAGGCTTGGTATTTCTGAACATTAATCTGTACCAATTACATGCTTGCAATTGGCTTCAACATTCTAGATTAAAGACCGAGAAAACAAAGACGAGGAAACTACAGATGATACCAACCAGTCTCCATCGGTATGTAGTTATTTTTGCTTCGTATCCTTCACATAATTATATGTCGTAATTCCAGCTTTTAATGGTACAGGAAACCCCAGGATACATATTCAGGCATCTTTTCACCACGCGCAGAGAGTTTAGTAGAATCGCCGGTCATCCGCAGCCGTCTATATTGATTCCTCACATGAAAGAAATCTAAACTCCAGGGAGGCTTTTAAACACAGATGTGTGGGGCATGTTATTCAATAAAAGTGGTCTGAGCCTCTCGGTCCCGTAGCATCACCACCCTTTTCCATTTAGTATTGTACTGTCATCAAAAAGAATTTTATGACTATATAATGACATTATCGCCGAACACTAAAATGTTCTGGAATGTTGGTTCAAAATATAAAATGTAATATGAGTAGTTATAACTATTTTGTCACACATAACACGGCACATTTGAGATAACAAGTTCTTACTCATTTCAAATTTTCTCCTAAAACTGACATAAAATGAAAAGTAAAAGAAGTGGTCACGAGTCTTCTAAGTTCTAACTGTCTTGTCACAACTGGTTACTGCTAATTCACATCAAGACCTGGTACTAAGTCGAGGTTTAAGTAAGTTCCATCAGCTTTGCTAAAATGAAATTCAGACAGAAAGTTAATCAAAAACAGGCCATATGTTTATTAAATTATTATAGCCTAGTATTTCTGTACATTCTTCATTAAGAGTAACAATTGTATATGTTTCAATATTTTAGAAAAAAAAGCAAGAAACCACAGAAAATACAGAAGGGACAACTGCCGATGATACTAAGCAGTCACCATCGGTATGTGATTATTTTTCCTTTTTATATCGACACAATTATACTTCATATGGCATCTTTCGAGCTTTTGCAGGGTGGGTACGGTCGCTGACTTAAAATCACTTAGTGCGTTGAGCCATCAAGCGGGCTTACGGAGGATCGGTGGTTCCATCTAGACGCCCGCTCTTTAACAAAGCTGGAAAGTCGCAATATGACCTATGATTATGTCGATGCAGCAAAAGAAAAGTAAATAAATTTCCAGCTTGTGAGGGTAGTGAAGGAGCCCCGCTGTTCATACGGGACTCCATTCACCACGAGCAGGCTTAGACCTTTTCGAACCTCTTACTTGAAAAAACACATCTGCCATTTCGCGACAAGATCAGTTGACTTCCGCGCTGGTTTCTTTAGTTTAGTTAGGCCTGATTATCTAATCTGTATAAATCACATGATGTTATTTTGTTTCTTGATTCTAGAATAAAGAAGGAGAAAACGAAAGAGTTAAAAAGAAGAAAACTGCAGATGATGCCGACAATCCCTCAACGGTATGTGATTATTTTGGCATTTTCCCTCCGAAACAATAAAACATGTAGTGATCACAGTTTGATCAAACATATCAAGTACCGTTTGAGGTAAGAAATGCCGACAAAAAATGAAACAAAAAGTAGAGGTCATGAAACTTCTAAGACGGTTTTATTCTTGTCGGAATGGATTATATCTAAATCTCATCAAAACTGCACTGCTCTGACCCGGTACTTCTTCTCATACCAAAATTGAGGTTTATATAGATTTCACCAAATACAACATTCTCCTTAATTATTCCAACTGAAATATCTGATGGAAATCCGCACTTAAGTGGGACATAGAAATGAACATAAGCTAGACTTCTTTGAACATCGCCATTGAAAACACTTGTCCGCCAAACCTAGACCAATTGCTATAGCTCAGGTTCTTTTAGTTTAGTTAGGCCTGACAATTCTGGGTATTAATTTTTACAAATTACATGATGCCATCTGATTTCAATATTTTAGTTAAATGAGCGAGGAAATACAGAAAATAAGAACAGAGAAATATGGAAGCAGCAGACGATACCTACAAGCCTCCATCTGTATGTGATGTGATTAAATTGGCTTTTTATACCGACTTAATTATAGCTCATATGGCTTCTTTTCAGCTTTCAATGTTGCAGATAGTTCACAGGTGCCCCTCCAGAAATCCTTTCACCAAAAGCGGACACTTTTGTAAAGCTACTTTTCTCCCACAGATGACTGCATGGCTTCATTTTCTTGTTAAAAAGAAGTTCAGACAGAAAGTTAAACAAAACAGGCCTTAATTCAGACTTCTTTGAACATCTACATTGCAACAACTTGTTCATCATTACGCGATGGGCACACTATCAGAGTGCTTTAGCACTTGCTCTAAAAGTTAAGTTACATGTATATCTAGTACAAGTATTTCCGTACATTCATAATTAAATATTACGTGGTGGTATTATGTTCCAATATTTTAGGAAAGCGAGCAAGACACCACAGAAAATACAGAAAACAACGAGGGGGAAACGGCAGGGATAACTGATACCAGACGGCCTCCATCGGTATGTGCTTATTAATTTTTTTATAACTACACAATTATACTTGTAAGTCATATGGCGTCTGTCGGGTTTTTGCGGAGCCTCCATGGCCGTGCGGATTAACTTGAAATCTCCGACCCTTAATCGATGTGGTTTTAATCCTTACCAGGAGCGTTGAATACTTTCGTGTGAGGAAGCCATCCAGCTGGCTTACGGAAGGAAGGTGGTGTTACCCAGGTGTCTGCTCATAATGAAATATTGCACGAAGAGACACCTTGGACCTCCCTCCTCAATCAGAGCTAGAAAGTCGTTATATGACCTATACGTGTGTCGGCTCGACACTTAACCCGACAAAAAGAAGCGAATGAATTATTGCAATGCAATGCAAAGTCTCCTGCTGGAAGGCACCTTATTTCTCTACTGCATTATAACATAATGAAATGATATCTCTCAATAATGTATAAACAATATTGTACTATATAAACAATATGTTATAACAAAACACTTCGATTAAAATTTGTATATAGCATTTTTTATCCAATTATCAAAAATATATCATATAAGTTATTTATAGTAAAATAATCTATATAAGTCCGCACAAAACTCTTTACCAGGTAGAGATAGGTCACATAACACCTAAAAAGTGGATGTAACACGCATGTTGTACCACAGAAAACTGGTCTCAGTATTTCCCTACGGCCTGAAGTAAATAAGTTACAATATAAGCTATTTACATGTATAGTAACAACAAAGGGACATAATTCTAAAAACAAGACTTCCTCATGGTTGTGAACATTTGTGCAAAGTTACATTAAAATCCTTCCATGCATAAAGAAGAAATGCTCTGGACAATGTCATTCTTGCATTTGGCATTTGACCTCTAAATGTGACCTTGAACTTAGACCTAGGGACCTGGTTCTTGCGCACAACAATTCATCTCATGGTAGTGAACACTTGTGCCAAGTTACATCAAAATCCCTCCATGCATGAAGAAGAAGTGTTCTAGACAAATTCATTCTTGTATCTGAACTTTAGCCTCTATGTGTGACCTTGACCTTCGACCTAGGGACCCGGTTTTTGCGCATGACACACCGTCATATAGCGTTGAAGATTTGAGCCAAGTTATATTCAAATCCTGTTTCGCATGACAAAGTTATACACCGGACAGGAAAAATGGCCCATTGACATTTGACCTCAAATTGTGACCTTGACCTTTGAGCTAGTGGTCCGGGTTTTGCGTATGACACGTCATCTTATCATGGGAAACATTTGTGCCAAATTATATTTAAATACCTTCATGGATGGCAGAGTTATAGATCGTACGCGAAACAAAACCTGTTCATGCCATGTTAACATTTGACTGCCAAGTGTGACCTTGACCTTTGAGCTAGGTGTCTGAAAGTTGTGCTTGACATATCGTGTTATTATGAGGTACATTTGTTCCAAGTAATATTAAAATTCCTTCATGGATGGCAGAGTTATGGACCGGACAGTAAAAAGGCCCTGTTGACCTTTGACTTCCAAAAGTCAATCAAGCTTGCTTACGGAAGATCGGTGGTTCTACCTAGACGCCCGCTCTTGATTAAAGCTGGAAAGTCGCCGTATGACCTATAATTATGCCGGTGCAACTTTAAACGCTACAAAAGTAAATAAATTTCCAGCTTTCGAGGGTAGTGGAGGAGTCCCGCTGTTCCTACAAGAATCTTTTCACCACGAGCGGACACCATGGTAAAATCATGGTGATTCCAGACATAAGAGAGGTTTTCAACCTTGATGGGGAGAATTTGATTCAATAACACTGATTTTAACCCCTTAACCCGTATGTCCCCTTGTATATGTTTATTATACTTCCTTTGAAATCGAATGCGTCAGTAATTAGATTATCACCGCTTGATGAAATCTTCTTGACCTTTTTTAACCTTGAAAGACGTTTTCAAACATATCCAGGGTATTTGAGGTTACAAATCCTTTCCTCTTTGTGACGAATATCCTAAAAACATACAAAAATGAAGAAAAACAGCAGGGGAGAGGTGATTTTCTAGTCACTTAACATCAAAAGGGTATCAAAATCATACTGTTCTGGTGTGGTTTTATTTCCAAAATTGAGGGTTATATCAACTTAAGCAGATGCAACATTCTCTTCTATTTTTTCCTGCGAAAATGTTAAAGGGATATTCACATCAGAATCAAGCAAAAACTGCAACTGTACACATCTCTTTTTAGATTTTTTCGAACCTCTTACTTAAAAACTCATCTGCCATTTTGCGACAAGTTCAATTGACTTCCGTGCTGGTTTCTTTAGTTTAGTTAGGCCTAGTATTTCTGATTATCTAGTCTGTATAAATCACCGAATGGTTTATGGTTTCATCATTCTAGGTTAGTGAAGGAGATAACAAAAGAGATAAAGAGGAGACAACTGCA
This sequence comes from Mercenaria mercenaria, assembly GCF_021730395.1. Lineage (NCBI taxonomy): Eukaryota > Metazoa > Mollusca > Bivalvia > Venerida > Veneridae > Mercenaria > Mercenaria mercenaria. The sequence continues at coordinate 55,929 of NW_026461003.1, read as the reverse complement.
GATGATGCCAACAATCCCTCAACGGTATGTAATTATTTTGGGATTATTCCTCCGAAACAGTATTACATGTAGTGATCACAACTTGATACACATACTAAGACCCGTTTGAGGTAACAAATTCTTACCTCATGTTTGAAGAATTATCTTCAAACAGACCCGGTTATAAAACGTAAACATAGAAAAATCTAGTAGATACAAAAATCAAAAGTTTATGGACTATAGATGATTTGAAGAAGAGATATAGAGGTGGACCCACAACAACTCGAACATATCAATATTTTTTTGTTGTTGTTGTTGGATTTAACGTCGCACCGACACATGATAGGTCATATGGCGACTTTCCAGCTTTAATGGTGGAGGAAGACCCCAGGTGCCCCTCCGTGCATTATTTCATCACGAGCGGGCACCTGGGTAGAACCACCGACCTTCCGTAAGCCAGCTGGATGGCTTCCTCACATGAAGAATTCAATGCCCCGAGTGAGGCTCGAACCCACATCGATGAGGGGCAAGTGATTTGAAGTCAGCGACCTTAACCACTCGGCCAGTCATAACGAATGGACAATAGAATGATTTCGATTGTCAGTTGAATAAATAGAAAACTGCATGTTAAAACATACGGGTGAGGTTGTATTTGCTGAAAAGTAATTGGTATATAGAGATTACTCAAATCTTCAATCGTCACGCATGACTGATTATTTAACTGATTAATGGACAAAACTAGTTGCCGGCGGATAACTGGACAATAGGCAAAATAGTGATTAGCGATTAGTCAGTGTTGTCTTCCAAGACCCTGAAAGTAAATCTAAATCAAAGAAACAAACAAAAAAGCAAAAATGCCAAAAGATCAAAACATACCTGAAAACAATGAAGGTACAGAAACACAAAATACATGTCCATTCTCCAAAGAGCCATCGCAAATAATAGACATTAAAATAATGGCAAGCTTACAAGAAATAAACAATAAATTACGTTCTGTTCTAACAAAAAATGACAGAACTTTTATAAAAAAACATCATACATTGAGGAAATGAAAGTTAAAATATTAGGATCTGTTGACCACAGAATTGAAATCTTGGAGGCCGAAACCCACGAAAAGGGCATTAACATTGACCGCTTACAGAAAGAAGTAGAAAATCAAAAGAAAATAAATGAAACACTTAAACAACAAAATGAAAAACTTCAGTCAGGTTACTGTCACGAAAACGATCACATTAAACAACGCTTGAATGACCTGAAACAACAGAGACAGGTAAAAATGGATGTTATGAAACACACTGCCACTCTCAGGAATATGAAGTGTGGGATTTATATGAACGAAGACTTGACTCCCCTTAACAACACAGTACTTGCTTCGGTTCGATGCAAGGCTTTTGATCAAGTCATTTCATTAACAGCTGGTCCTTTGAGGGAAAATTGTCTGTACGTTTCAAAGGGGAGACAACCAATGGTTCGAATGACAAAAATTACGAGGACACATCATTTGTTAAACAAATAAAATACAAAGATTGCATGCACTGGTTGAATCTTCCATGGCCAGAAAGTAACACCGATGTGAAACAGAGCTACAGAGTCACAAAGTTAAAAAAGGCAATGAACTGATGAAAAATCAGAATAAGAAAAGGTGACTGTAAAAAAAGATAAAATAAAACTCAGTGATCAGTGACAGTAAAATATGTTGAGAGAGTAACTTATTCTATTTACTTAATTTACTCTTGATGCTATATTTATTTTATGATATACTTCAGTTAAACTTCTGTTTTTGAACAATACTTACTTATCTTTAATAGTATATTTATTTATCGAATTCGAGCCAGTAATACAGACGTTAATATCTCGTACATATACAGACGAATATATAAATTCTATTTTTGTATTTAGAAATGTTTAGAACAGTTTCACTTGATTTTTTTACACACATTTGTACCTCGTTTAAATACATTTGTAAGTTGAATATGAGTTTGAGAGCGGAATCTCCATCACCAGACGTTTACATAGATAGGAACGCGCACACGTGTACGAATCGAGATTCGACCTTCCTGCTGTGGCTATCAATTTTATTTTTGTCACATACTGTTAGTCGTTAGAAATGTTCAGAGGATTAAATTTTTCTCAGATTTTCAACGACTATTTTAGGTCTCTTAAACACAGCTATAAGACAAATACGATTTTGATCGGATTCTTTTTTCAGCAGACGCTTACACAGCAAGGAACGCGCGCACGTGCGCCCACTGGGTTTCTTCTTTGTATAGATATATATAGAATAATTAGATACAAAACACTGTGTTATGAATGAGTTTGTTTATATGTTTTTGAGAGCGGATATAAAGCACTGTGTTATAAACTTGTACCTTTGAAAACACATTCTAACCACTTGAGATGCATAATAAAGTTAAATATATATTACAAACATCATGAAGGCAAATGATTTACTAGCAGATAGCAGGTTTAAGGGAGGTAAAAGGTAAAAGTAAAAATCTTGAAAAATCTTGACTGTATTTTCTCCCATAACTGTCCATAAAGTTATCCCTCACATTTCAATTATGTATACATGTGCGTTTATAATTTTAGAAGGGAGGGGCTATTAAATGGACTTAACTCGTTTGGTTGCTTATTACACTTTTGAAGAAGACAACATATATTCTTTCCTCAGTTTCGTTTTTCGGGGGAAAAGAGTTGCATACATTTTCTCCATAATTATATGCTAGCATCAATCTCAGTTTTGAAAGGCAATGAACATTTTTAAAAAGAATTATTTTTATCTGTATAAGATATATGTAAATTAACACCAGACAACGAATATTCACTATGTATCATTTGCTATCTACTGTATGTATTCTTATTGTTATGTTAAGATACATTTAGTACATACGATTGTTATTAATTTGTAATGCCGAATTATCTTGTTGTAGATAGCAGTTTTTAGCGTAACACAACACTGCGCTGTCAATTTTGAAAGTGTATGTTTACATTGTAGCAGTATTTTGAAAGTGTATGTTTATAGTATACCTGCAAATAATTTACCGTAGGGCAAAAAGGGTCTTAAATGCTATCAATACATATATAGTCCATCTCAAAGTTGTTGAAACTGTTGTTTTCTCTTATATTAAAAAGTAACATTTTGAGGTATCACGGGTATATAAACACTAATTGTCCAATTGTAATTCGTTTCAGAATTTTTATTATGACATACAGGAAAACTACTTTAATGCAGTATGTATAAAATCATGTTTATTGTTCGTTGTAGATTATACATACATACTAATATTGTCGTAATCTGTTTCATTTTTCTATGTTGTTGTTTTGAAATACAGGTAAATTACATAAATGCAATATGTATGTCGCAAAGCGGCAAATTTGAAAATTATATCCATTGTTAGTTGTAGTACACATATCCAACTATTATCATGTTTACAGTTTCTGAAGGTCTTAAAACTTTTTAAAGATGCACATGGATATGCTTCAAACGTTTTTCTCTATCGGAATTTCTTCTATTAATTCTTTCTTTTCTGAGGTCTCATGGAAATCATATCTTCTGCTTAAAGGTCAGGCAACATTGAATATTGACGGAAATGAACTAACGCTCAGCCGATTTCACATTTTTTTTTGTAAGCATGGTATTTTAACTGAATATGACTACTACAATATGTTCTTTGAATACTAAGGGACTCGGGGATATCAAAAAGAGAATCCATGTCTTAAACTGGTTAAATGATAGTGCATCTAATACTTGTCTTCTACTGGAATTGCACTGTAAGAAATCGAAAAGTGAAAAATGGAAAAGTATATGGGGTTCAAATGTTTTTCTTAGCGGAAACAATACTAACAGCAAAGGAGTCGGTATATTATTAAGTGATTCATACGAAATAATAAAACATGAAGAGATAGTGGAGGGCTGCCTGCAATGTTTAACGGTAACAATAAACGAAACGGTACTAGTTATAATTAATGTATATGGACCAAAATATGGAAGATATAGAATTTTTCAATACTCTCGAACGACTCATAGCGGATAATGATGACAAAAAAACATAAAATTGGGGGATATTTTAATGTTATTCTGGATACTGTTATGGATAAGAAAGATGGCAAAAAGACACAAATATGCGCTGTAGAAATAAAATAAAAAACAGTGTTGAAAACTGAATTAGTAGATATATGGCGTGTATTACATCCACAAACTAAACAATTTACATGTCACTCTAGTCACAAACCTCCTATTTTTTGTCGGTTAGATTATTTTCTTATTTCATCAAATATTTCTAACAGAGTTACAAATATGAAGATAACGACCAGTATCAGGTCAGATCATTCAGTAGTCACTGTTGATATTGACTTGACCTCTCACACTCGTGGCCCAGGTTATTTTAAACTAAACAACTCAATCTTATTTGACGAAAAATATCAAACGGATATAAAGAAAGCAATAAATGAAACTGTGGAAATAAATCATGAAGCTAATGTCAATACACGTTGGGAGTTAATAAAAGGTTCTATCAGAAATTTTACAATAAATTATTGCTCCTTTAACAAGAAAAATGATTCATTAAGGGAAAAGCAACTTATAAAAAGTATTGATACCTTACACGAATTTGAGAATAATGAATCAAATGAACAGCTAAATGATCAAATTAAAAGTAAAAAAGAGGAACTAGATAGCATTACTCAATATAAAGCACAAGGCTGTTTCATTAGGGCAAAAGCACAGTATATAGAAGGCATGGACAAAAATACCAAATATTTTTCTAACTTAGAAAAAAAGAAAAGTGAAAACAAAATAATAACAATATTAAACGTACACGGAAATGAAATAACAAATGAAAAAGAAATATTACAAAAAACGAACCTTTTTTATGAAAAACTGTATAAAAAAGACACGCTGTAAAATACCGAACTTTACAACTTTCCAGAAAATAACAAAAACACTTAACGATGTTCAAAAACAGTCGTGTGAAGGTTTCGTAACAGAAAGCGAATGTGCAAATGCACTCTTAAACATGCAAAACAACAAAAGCCCAGGATCTGATGGACTGACTTCAGAATTCTACAAAATATTTTGGCCAGAACTAAAGAAACATTTTATTTACTCTATCAGTTATTCTTATAACTTAGGTCACTTAACTCAACTACAAAAACAAGGAATTATAAATCTGATAGCAAAGAAAAATAAAGATCTGTCATCTCTTAACAACAGGAAACCTATTTCTCTTTTAAACATTGACTATAAAATTGCAACTAAAGCAATAGCAAATAGAATAAAAAATATACTGTCTGATATAATAGATGAATCGCAAACTGGTTTCATTAAAGGGAGATTTTATAACGAAACGCAAGGCTGTGTTTCAAATAATGGACATCTGACAAAGCCACAACGCTAGGAATTGTATTTACAAATCAAAAGAATAGAGTGGAGTTGAATTTAAATAATAAATTAGAACAGTTATATCTCTGCTTAAATAGATGGCAAAAACACAAACTAACATTATTTGGAAAAATTACTGTTATAAAGACCTTCGCTCTATCTAAAATAATATACCCTTTGACGGTCCTTGAAAATCCTCCAGAACATATACTGACAAATATAACAAAACGTATGTATTCTTTTCTGTGGGATAATAAACCAGAAAAAAAAATCGCACGAAACATAATAAAAAAGAATATGCAGAATGCGGACTTAAGATGATAGATATAAAAGCATATATAAGCTCAATAAAAGCAAGTTTGGTAAAGCGCATAACCAATATTGAAAATACAGGCTTCTGGAAAGATATATACAAAAATGAAATACAAAAATTTGGCGGTAACTTGTTACTTGAAGCAAACATCTTTGAAAACGATATAAATGGGAAAGTAAAAAACACATTCCTAAAAGACGTACTTATAAGTTGGGCACGTATAAACTTCAACTCAGATGTAGGAAGTGTGTCTAATCAAATCATACGGAACAACTCTTTTATCAAAAATGAAAATAAAACCATGTACTATAATGAATGGTTTACAGCTGGAGTTAAATACATTAAAAATATATACGACTTTAGAAAAAATCAGTTTTTGCATTTGTAACAGTTCAAAATAGGTTTAATCTAAACAATTCAGAATTCCTTAATTATCATACAGTCGTCTCTAATATTCCAAGTGAATGGAAAGAAAAGCTAAAACAAGAAATATCTTTAAAAATGATGGTCGGCGAATTGTAATAAGGAAAGAAGTTTATGAATTTTTCATCTAACATTCATCTTTCATCTAACATTTTTCAAATTGCAAAACTAAACACCGCACTTTTACAATTTAAATGGTTCTATTTTAATTTCTCACGATGCAATTTTGTTTCGTTTATCCTTAGACGAATAACTACAGCAGTAGTTTGATGAAGATTCATGAAGCGAGGTCATTAAACGTGTTTATATTTTTAGCTAAATTGGTCACTATCCCCATTTGTAACAAAATAGCAGGAGACCTTACGATATTGTTACACATCGAGTTTGATAAAAGTCCATTACATTTTAGTGGTTAATGCGAAGAAAGGCATATCTACTTTTAGCTATAGTGGTCCCTAATAGGGCCCAAGTTCCTATATAAATAAATTTGGAAGAGGACCTTATAATGATGCTCCAGACCAAGTATGACAAAGATCCACCAAGCTGTTCATGAGACGCTGTATAAAGGCATTTCTAGTTTTAGCTCTAGCAGCCCCTAAAAGGGGTCAAATGTCCCAGCTGAACAAAGTTGGCTGCGGGCCTAATAAAGATGCTACAAATCAAGTTTGATTAGAATACATGAGAAAAAAATCAATTAAAGGATTTTTTTATTTATTATTTTTATTTATTTCTAAAATAGGCCAACTGATCCCGCTTTAACAAATGCATATTCGCTATTAATGAATCTTTGGACAATGACGTCACACCTATAAAAAAGTGAAGGCCAAGCAAAACATACAATTGTAATTATTTCAATATTTTTGTTTCATAAGGAAAGTTTGACCGTAGTCATATCACATAGATAAACTGTATGCAGCATACCTTCATTTCAGTGTAATGAGATTCAGTCATTATATAGCATATATATAATAAAACAGATTTCAACTGAGTTCAATATTTGCATACCATACTAAAGAAAAATATTCATATATAATAAATCAGTTAAATAATTTATAACAAATATACAAAGCAAACAAGTACTCATTTTAATATGCAATCTGAATAAGTCACAAAAGCAAGAAACCTTTTCATATACAGACGACAATTGTAACAAGGAAAATCTTTTAAAAAGCACTTCTCTACATAAAAGACTCTTATCACACCCTTATTCATGTGATACGCAGACCGTATTCAGCTCTTTCTTTAATTTGACATATATTGGTATTTGAACAGGTTTTTATCATATTTATTAAACTTACTTCTCATTTTGAGATATATCAATATTCTTGCTAAATATACTGAGTCAAAGTTACCTTTAAAACTGTGAACAGCGTCGTTTAGGATAAACGCTTTGTCTACATTTCACTCAGCGTAGCACAATCAACAGAGTAAAAGAAACTGACACTCTCGTCCAATCAGGCAGAGTGTTACATAAATCTTCCATTTTGATAAATTATCTATAATGCGTTATCAAGTAGTTTGATTTGCAAACTGAAGTCACGTGGCATAGGAAACGAAAACGAATTTAGACGGCGTTCGCCGAAAAACGATAATCAATATGATGAGGCTGAGACATTATTTGCAATTATTCAGAAAGTTAAAAAACCAAATAAATTACTGTATAAACAATATCAGAGAAAACAAAACACAATGACAATAAACAAATCTGAAATTAAATGGAATAGTTTCTGTGAAAATTTAAATTGGAGAATGATATATAGTGCGACTTTTTCTAGTTGTATAGACTCAAAATTAATGGTGGGTTTTCCAATATAAATATCTTAAAAGGATTATAGCAACTAAACAGTTTCTGCATAAATGCAAAATAATCGAATATAGCTTATGCGATTTTTGTAACATGGAGATAGAATCTTTGAACCATCTCTTTTGGGAAAAAAAAAAACAATTCTTAAATAACAAAGGTAAGGATTTATATTTAACTTCAAAAATGTTTCATTTGGTTCTCAAACAAAATCTCCAACTCAGCAAATAATAAATTACATATGTATCTTAGCAAAATACTTTATAATTATATAAATGCAAATTAGGAAATCATAATCCAAGGATTGAATCGTTTATTAATTATCTCAAAACAATGAAAGAAATTGAAAAGCACATAGCATTAAAAAAGAATAAAATAACCAGCTATAACAAAAAATGGGATCGGCTGCCGCTATAAATTGCGACATTCCAACATTTTGGAGATCTAAGTGAAAGATACTGTTACTTTCTTCGGACCATTTTAGTTACCTTTTTTCCTTGAATTATCTCTTTCCAGTTCATACTCTAACTCTCTGACGCCTTTAGACTCTTATCTCATAACAAAACATCATACTTTACATGCCCAAATTCGAATCATCATACAATTATAATATATTGAACTACGTACTGATGTATATTTGAATGTTCTTTTAGTTTTTTGTTTATAATCATATTATACATATTATACTGAATTACGCTCTGATGTATATTTGATTTTTTTCTCTGTTCACTGATCTATTCAGAAGTATGTATCTATATATGTATATACGTTATGTGTGTGTAAAGTTTTGAATAAACGGGCTATATTCTTTGTAGCTCAAACAAATCTTCAAAGAGACAAAAAATGAAACAAAAAGTAGAAGTCATGAAATTCTAAGACGTTTTGTTTTTGTCGCAATTGGTTATATCTAAACCTCACCAAAACCGCACTGCTCTGACCCGGTACTATTACTCATACCAAAATTAAGGTTTATATAGATTTCACCAGATACAACATTCTCCTTGATTATTCCGACTAAAACATCAGATGGAAATCCACACTTAAGTGGGGCATAGAAAAAAAACATAAGCTAGCCTTCTTTAAACATTGCCATTGAGAATACGTGTCCGCCATTACGCTGATTTCAGTGTTTTAGTTAAATGAGCGAGGAAATACAGAAAATACAGAACATAGAAATGGGGAAACGACAGACGATACCTGCAAGCCTTTATCAGTATGTGATGTGATTAATTTGGCTTTTTATACTGACTTAATTAAAGCTAATATGGCTTCTTTCCAGCTTTCAATGTTGAAGGTAGTTCACAGATGCCTCTCCAGAAATCCTTTCACCAAAAGCGCACACTTTTGTAAAGCTACTGATCTCCCACATATGACTGTATGGCTTCTTTTTCTGGTTAAAAAGAAGTTCAGACAGAAAGTTAAACAAAAAAGCCATATTTAAGATTTTTTGAACATCTACATTGAAACAACGTGTCCATCATTATTAATCCCCTGTCACAAGTGGTGGGGGGTTATAGGAATGGTCTCCTTCCGTCCTTCCGTAACATTTTGAGTCCGCTCTGTATATCCTAAACCCCTTGAAGGATTTTCATGAAACTTGGGTCAAATGTTCACCTCATCAATACGATGTGCAGAACCAAAGAGTCAGTCATGTCGGTTCAAGGTCAAGGTCACAGCTCAAGGTCAAAGGTTTGAGCCTTCCATTTCATGTCCGCTTTGTATCTCCTAAACCCCTTGAAGGATAATCATGAAACTTGAATCAAATAATCACCTCATCAAGACGATGTGCAGAACCCATGAGTCAGCCATGTTGGCTCAATGTCAAGGTCACAAATAAAGGTCAAATGTTTGAGCCTACCATTTCGTGTCCGCTCTGTATCTCTTAAACCTCTTGAAGGATTTTCATCAAACTTGGGTCAAATGATCACCTCATCAAGAAGATGTGCAGAACTTATGAGTCAGCTATGCCGGCTCAAGGTCAAGGTCACAACTAAGGGGCAAATGTTTGAGCCTTCCATTTTGTGTCCCCTTTGTATCTCCTAAACCCCTATAAGGATTTTCATCAAACTCTGGTCAAATGATCACCTCATCAAGAGCCATGAGTCAGCCATGTCAACTCAAGGTCAAGGTCACAACTCAAGGTCAAAGGTTTCAGCTCTGTATCTCCTAAACCCCTTGAAGGATTTTCATGGAACTTGGGTCAAATGATCACCTCATCAAGACGTTGTGCAGAATTCATGAGTCAGCCATATCTGTTCAAGGTCAAGGTCACAGCTAAAGGTCAAATGTTTACCTTTTCACTATCCATAACAGTGGCGGGGGATTTAGCTGTCCTTCAGACTGCCTTGATATTTTAAAGCTAATTTTAAAATTTCTTTCAGCTATCACACATGAATAACAGTCCTTCAGACTGCCTTGTCACGCGAGTGGCACACGATCAGATGGTTTTAGCAGTTGTTCTAAAAAATTAGTTAGGTCTAGTACTAGTATTACTTTGCATTCGTCATTAAATATTACATGATGGTATTATGTTCCAATATTTAAGGAAAGCGAGCAAGACACCACAAAAAATACAGAAAACAACGAGGGGGAAACGGCAGGGATAACTGATAACAGACGGCATCCATCGGTATGTGATTATCATTTTCTTTATAACTACACAATATTTTACATGTAGGTCATATGGCGTCTTTCGGGCTTTTGCGGGGCCTCCATGGCCGTGCGGATTAACTTGAAATATCTTGCCCTTAATCGATGTGGTTTTAATCCTTACCAGGAGCGTTGAATACTTTCGTGTGAGGAAGCCATCCAGCTTGCTTACGGAACAAGGTGGTGCTACCCAGGTGCCTGCTCTATGTTGTATCACAGAAAACTGGTCTCAATGTTTCCCTACGGCCTGAAATAAATAAGTTACAATAAAAGCTATTTGTAGTAACAACAAAGGCACATAATTCTAGAAACAAGACTGCCTCATGGATGTGAACATTTGTGCTAAGTTACATAAAAATCCCTTCATACATAAAGAAGAAATGCTCCGGACGAAATTATTCTTGAATTTAGCATTTGACCTCTAAGTGTGACCTTGACCTTAGACCTAGGGACCTGGTTCTTGCGCACAACTATCCATCTCATGGTAGTAAACACTTGTGCCAAGTTACATCAAAATCCCTCCATGCATGAAGAAGAAGTGTTCTAGACAAAGTCATTCTTGTATCTGACCATTGGCCTCTATGTGTGACCTTGCCCTTCGGCCTAGGGACCAGGTTCTTGCACATGACACTCCGTCTCATCGCGGTAAACGTTTGTGCCAAGTAATATTCAAATCCTGTTTTGCATGACAAATTTATGCACCGGACAGGAAAAATGTCCCATTGACATTTGGTCTCCAAGTGTGACCTTGACCTTTGAGCTAGGTGTCCGGGTTTTGCGTATGACACGTCATCTTATCATGGGGAACATTTGTGCCGAGTTATATTTAAATACCTTCATGGATGGCAGAGTTATGGACGGTACACGAAACAAACCCTGTACATGTCTTATTATGAGGTTCATTTGTTCCAAGTAATATTAAAATCCCTTCGTGGATAGCAGAGTTATGGCCCAGACAGTAAAAAGGCTCTGTTGACATTTGACCTCCAATTGTGACCTTGACCTTTAAGCTAGCGGTCCGGGGCTTGCACGTGGCACGTTGTCCTATCATGTGGAACATTTGTGCCAAGTAATATCAAAATCCCTTTATGGATGACAGAGTTATGGACCGGACACGAAATTGCGGACTGACGGAAGGATGGACGGAAAAGCGCATTTCTATAGTCCACGAAACTGGTTTTCAACCATAAGGGGACTAATAAATACATTTCCAACTTTTGGTGGTTGAGGAAGAGTTTTGCTGTCCATCTAGGAATCCTTTTACCACGAGCGGGTGGGACTCGGATGCACCCTTGAGCATTTCCTTTAAAATCGAATAAGTCAATAATTATATTACCTACGCTTACTGAAATCTTCTTGAACTTTTAATCTTGAGATACGTTAATTGCTATTTAACAATTTTGTCAAACATAGCAAGGCCCATTTGAGGTTAATAATACTTACCTGTTTGTGAAAAATAATCTTAAAACTAAGATTATTACTAAGACTTTATTAAATGGAGACAAATAGTAGGGAATATGACCATTTTAAGAGACAATTTTCTTGTCACATCAAAATGACATCAAGATTACATTGTTCTGACCTGGTACATTTACCAATATATAGGTTTAGATAAACTTCACCAGATGCAGCATTCTCTTCATTTTATTTCTACAAACATGTTTAAATGATATTCACAATGAAATAAAAGAAGAACTACATATAATTATTTAGACTCTTCGAACATCTTACTTGAAAAAACTTGTCTGATATTTCGCGATTTGATCAGGTGGCTTCCGCACTTGTTTCTTTAGTATAGTTAGGCTTCATGCTTCTGAACATTAATCTGTACAACTTACATGGTGATGTTTGGTTTCAACATTCTAGATTAACGAACGTGATGACAAAGGAAATGAAGAGAAGGAAACTGCAGATGATACCAACAATCCGCCACCAGTATGTGATTATTTTTACTTTGTTTCCACCGACACAGTTATAGGTTTTATGGCGTATTTCCAGCTTTTGATGGTAGATAAAGAACTCATGTACAACTTCAAGCATCATTTCACTATCGGTGGGCTTCTTGGTGAAACCGCTGATCTTCCACAGCCATCTAGATGGTTTCCTAACATGACTGAAGCGAGGTTGTAAACCACAGTGGTGTAGCACAACTGATTCAATGCCAGAAGTCAAATCCATTTGGTCGCGGACACCGTTTAGTTCTGTCCATTGTTAACTCGTTTAGGGCAAGCCTATTATGTAACTAGGGACCATACACCATTTATCATGGAATTACACACTAGTTATCACTGAAGTTGCCATGTGCACAACCGTATGAACACCTCTACGGATGTCTGTAAATTATTTTTGTTTGGTACTTGTAACATGTGTAAATGTTTAGTTCTGTTTATCGATGGTCTGAGAGGTACCATGAATTTTCACTACCGTCCATAAACAAACTCAATCAAACCGAGCCACAAACATTCTCATTTCTGCCGTGTTGGGTGTTGGACCACCTGTGAAGTTTCCACTTTTACTGTTGTACATTTTTATTCTGGTCCTAATAAAATTGAATATGAGGACATTATCATTTGATTACTTCCGGTAACTGAAATCCCTTTGACTTCGTAGAACATCGCAATTGAAAATATTTGTCTACCATTACGCTCCTAGACCGGATTGCCCCGGTTCGTTTAGTTTAGTAAGGCCTAGTATTTCTGACTGTTAATCTATACAAGTTTCATGAGGCATATGATTTCAATATTTTAGGGAAATGAGCGAGGAAATACAGAAAATAAAATGGAGGAAGCTACAGACGATGCTAACAAGCCTCCGTCGGTATGTAATTATTTTTTTTTCTTTTTAAACGACATAATTATAGTTCATATGGCGTTTCTCCTGCTTTTATTGTTGGGGGTAGTTCACAGGTGCCGCTCCAGGAATCTTTTCACAAGGAGCGGCCACCTAGGAAAACCTACCGATCTTCCACAGAAGGCTAGATGGCTTCTTGGCATGAAATAGTTCTATACCGAAGAAGGTATAAGGTCTTGAACCTACAATAGTGAGGATTTCAGTGACCTTAACCATTTCTATAATAGTTCTATTTAATGTCGATAATTTGATCATGGACAGTTAATGACATCTTTTAACTTTTAGATACGTTAACTAATGTTTCCAAAATTGAGGTTTATATAAGTTTAAGGAAATGCAGCATCTTTTCCATTTTATTTTACAAAAAAAATGTTGAAGGGATATTCACATAAGAATCAAACAAAAACTACAGCTGTACACATAATAATGTAGACTTTTTCAAACCACTTAATTGAAAAACTCATCTGCCATTTCGCGGCTAAATTAGGTGGCTCCCGCGCTCGTTTGTTTAGTATAGTTAGGCCTAGTATTTCTGAATAACTTATCTGTATATATAACATGATGTTATTTGGTTTCATCATTCTAGGTTAATGAAGGAGATAACAAAAGAGATAAAGTGGAGAAACCTGCAGATGATGCGAACAAGCCCCCATCGGTATGTGCTTATTTTGATTTTTTCCCATGGATCCAATTATAGTGATCACAATCTGGTCACACGTACCAAGACACGTTTGAGATAACATATTCTTACCTCATATCTGAAGAATTATCTTCAAACCGACAAAAAAGGAAACGTAGAGGTCATGAAACTCTAAGACGTTTTTGTTCTGGTTACAGCTATATCATAACAAAACTGCACTGCTCTAACCCAGTACTACTACTCCTTGTAAAATTGGGGTGTATATAGATTTCACCAGATATAACATTCTCCTTGATTTTTCCGACTAAAATGTCAGATGGAAATCCACACTTAGGTGTGACATAAAACAGATCATAAGCTAGATTTCTTTGAACATCGCCATTGAAAATATTTGTCTGCCAATTGCTCTAACTCTGGTTCTTTTTGTTTGGTTAAACTTAGTAGTATCAACCTTTACAAGTTACATGATGCCATCTGATTTCAATGTTATAGGTAAATGGCCTCCGTCGGTATGTGATGTGATTATTTTGGCTTTTTATACCGACATAATTTTAGCTCATATGGCCTCTTTCCAACTTTTAATGTTGCAAATAGTTCACAGGGGCCCCTCCAGGAGAATCCTTTTACCAAAAGCGGGCACATTGGTAAAGCTACTGAACTCCCACAGATGACTGCATGACTGCATGGCTTCCTTTTCTTGTAGAAAAGAAGTTCAGAGAGAAAGTTAAAAATAGGCCATAATCCAGACTTCTTTGAACATTTACATTGATACAAGGTGTCCACCATTACGTAATGGGCACCAGACCAGAGTGCTTTTTCACTTGTTTTAAAAGTTTAGTCTGACCTTATGGTGGTATTATGTTTCAATATTTTAGGAAAGCGAGCAAGACACCACAGAAAATACAGAAAACAACGAGGGGGAAACGGCAGGGATAACTGATACCAGACGGCCTCCATCGGTATGTGATTATCATTTTCTTTATAACTATACAATGTTACATGTAGGTCATATGGCGTCTTTCGGGTTTTTGCGGGGCCTCCATGGCCGTGTGGATTGACTTCAAATCACTTGCCCTTAATCAATGTGGGTTCAATCCCCTCACGGGGCTTTGAATTTTTCGTGTGAGGAAGCCATCAGCTGGCTTAAGGAAGGAATGTGGTTCTACCCAGGTGCCAGCTCATGATGAAATAATGCACAAAGAGGCACCTTGGATATGAACTATAGGAATGCGCCTTTCGTCCGTCCACAATGTCGCATCCGGTCCATTACTCTGTCATTCATTAAGGGATTTTAATAGTACTTGGCAAAAATGTTTCCTGATGAGACGACGTGTCATGCGCAACACCCGGCCCCTGGCTCTAAGGTCAAGGTATGATCGGTTTGATTAATAAAAGATCAAAGGTATGAAGGAATTTTAAAATTACTTGGCATAAATTCACCTCATAATAAAACCATGTGTCATACAACAATTTCAGACCCCTAGCTTAACGGTCAAGGTCACACTTGGCAGTCAGATGTTAACATGGAATAAACAGGGTCTCTTTCGTGTCCGTTCCATAACTCATTGTCATTCATCAAGGGATTATAATATTACATTTAGGCCAAGTAATTATTATTATTATTATTAATATAAATCTGGTATAATAATAATAATAATAATAATAATTACTTGGCACAAATGTCCCCCATAATGAGACAATTTGCCATGCGCAACACTCAAACCTTAGATTAAATGTTGAGGTCGCACTTGGAGATCAATAGGATTTTCTTCATGCAAAACAGGATTTAGATATCAGTTGGCACAAATATTCCCCTGGATGAGAAAACATGTAATGTGCAAAACCTGGGCCTTTAGCTGAAAGGTTATGGTCACACTTAGAAGTCAAAGGCCAAAAGGGCTTTTTCATTTGCAGTATGTAACTCAACAATCCTTAAAGGAATTTTAATCTTACTTGGCACAAATGTTCACCACTATGAGACCATGCGTAAAAACCTGGTCTCTAGGTTAAAGACCAAGGTCACACTTAGAGGCCAAAAATCAGATACAAGAATGACATTGTCCGGAGCATTTCTTCTTCATGCATAAATCCATTTTGATGTAACTTGGCACAAATGTTCACCATCATTGACAGATATCAGTTAATTTTTTTATAGTGCAGTAGAGAATTGATGCCTTCCAGTAGGGGACTCTGTATTGCATGGCAATACTTCATTCATTTAAACACATGAAGGAACTAATTCTTGTGTACAATAGAAAGTACTAAAAACAGTTAGATGAATAACTCCCACTTTCATTATTACTATTGCAATAATGTTGAAAGATAAAATTTAATGAGAAATTCCTGTGATCGTTTTCATTTGTAAGTAAATTCTAAGTCATGATAATTACATGTGCCTCTGATATTCTAAATATATAGTTATACCCCACAACCGAAGTTTGGGAATATATAGGAGTGAGCCTGTCGATCGGTCGGACCGTAGGTTTTCAAGGTTTCCGGATGATTACTCATGAAAAGCCTACAGATTTAAATAATTTTTGTACACAGGTGTAACATCATGACAGGTCAGGTTCGACTTTGAGATCAGTTGGTCAAAAGTCAAGGTCACAATGAACCGGAACAGTTAAAAGGTTTCCAGATGATAACTTGAGAGCGTAGGATCATGAAAGTTGATATAATGTTGGCCAAGACCAACAGATGACGCTTATTGATCTTGAGTTCAATACGTCAAAGGTCACATTGACCCAGAATAATTAACCTGTTCCCGGACGACAACTTGAGAACGCTTTGGTCTAGGATCACGAGAGGTTGATCATGAACAGCAGATGACCCCTTTTGAATTTAAGGTCATTAGGTCAAAGGTCAAGGTCACAGTGACACGGGACAACTAAACCGTTTCCGGATGATAACTTGAGAAGGCTTGGACCAAGGATCATGAAAGTTGAAAAAGAGGTTGGCCATGACCAGCAGATGACCCGTATTGATTCTGGGGTCAGTAGATCAAAGGTCAAAGTCACAGTGACCCGGAACAGTTCGACTTTAACATTGGCTTACTTCTGTGACAATGCCGTATTGTAGGGGTGAAATTCGTCAGTCCTGTGACAGCTCTAGTTATTATCTAACGCTTATTATTTAACGCGGTCATGTACTGAGGCAGTTTACGTAGGCAAAACATCAAAAACTTCTGAAGATAGGAGCGTATCAGTTACTGGCATATTCCAAAAATAATTTTAAACAGGCATTATATAACATGTTTGTCTATTATCAAAAACCAGTGAAATAACCTTTGATACAGTTAATTGCTTACATATAATGAAAACTGGGGTAAACCCAAGAATTTTATTCAATTTCCTTTATGTATCAAATACTCTGGCGGCTGGCCTGATTATATATGCGATTTAATTTTGTTTCGTTTAAAATTACCATTTGAAAATGTTGTCGAATATGTTCACTTTTTTTTCAAACGTTTCATAGAACTCGCAAGATTATGTTGAAATTGTTGACACTGCAGCTGATAAAGAAAATTTTGCAAATAAATGTACGTTACAATGCTAAAGATAAAATGGAATATAGTATGGCTTATTATCCTGATATATATTTTACTGATAGAATATGAAAAAAGCTGACTTTGTAAAGCTACTTGGTTGCAGTTGGGGCAGATTAATAATGATATTTACACTACTTTTTCTAAACCGTCTGACAAAGAGAAAGACATATCTCAGACTGAAAATGACGTCGCTCATAGGACTGTGTTCTCACAGGTTTGTTGTAAGGCTTCATTTGAAATCGAAAATGATGGATCTGTTTGATGCTTCTAAGTAGGTCTCCTAAATATGTGAACAATTTAAAATGTTTTTTATCAGTGCGAATATGTTCAGTATTATTCACTTTAAAACATACAAGTAGCCGATCATAGACGTTGTTACTTTAAGCAACATAATTATTTTGAATAGTTTCTGGAAGGTCCTTTTATCTTTAAACATATTGAATAAATAAAATGATCAACACACATAGATTGTTACTGCCAGTCATACTGTTATATCGTATAATATCATGACATACATAGATTATTTCAGGAACAAGAAGATGTGATTACAAACGGCGAGGAAGATGATTCTTCTTATTCAAATGTGAGTTAGTTATAGATACTTAAACCTTAAATTGGGCTAAACACAAAACTCACCTATTTTATATTCATACTTTTTCAAATTTCCAAAGTTTAACGTGAAAAATAGTCCAAGCGTCAATTATTAAAGTAGGTAAAAATCAGGACTATAGGATTGTGCTTTTCCGTCCGACATTCCGTCTGTCCACAATGTTGTGTCCGGTTCATACCCTTGTCCATCTATTTAGGAATTTTTTTATTACTTGGAACAAATGCAACCAGCGCAACACTCGGACTCTTAGTTAAACGGTCAAGATCACACTGGAGGTTAAATTTTAAAAGTGTTTTGTCCGATCTGTATCTCAATTATCCATTCAGTATTCACAGGTCCGTCTCTTTAAAAATCAATTGACAACTGTAGATTTTCATAGCCAAACATTTTGGGTTATACACCAAAAGCTTATATATCAGATCTTTAAGTTATACTGCAGTTGAGGAAATTAGTCACCTTCCTGAAGTGACTCTGTACTGCATGGCAATACATCAGTCGATTGTTTCTTACAGAATCAAGGAGATGCGGTCACAGACAGTGTGAACGGCAATGATATGCCAAAAGCAAAGCCGAGTTATAAACACATGGTCGTATTAAAATGATGTTATAGTTATCTTTAGCTATTACAAATTTTATTTCTTCAACATTCTTTTTCAGTTAAAACATTTTAATTATAAGCGCGGTGCTTTTGTTTGACCGAAATGGAAAACAATTTTCTCTCTCATGTCAGTTTTCCGAAAACATTACCCATTTGTAATATTCATTGCTGTCCAACCAAATAAAATGCGTACAGAAATAGTGTGATTTAGGTACTATTTTCACTGCAAATTATTTATGTTACTTTTGATAGGACAGATCAATAAATGCACTCCCGGACCGCTTTATTCCATGAAAAGTGTACATCTCAGCCCAATATATTTATGATGTTCAAATATATATAGTGGTATTACATTTTATATTTTCACTGAAATAGATCAGAATCTCAGAAAGAATGTTTCTCGTATAGTAAAGACCTATCAACAGAGTCAAAGGCCTTCTGAAAATCGATGAAGGCTACATATAGAGACTTTTTCTTCAGAAATACTTTGAGACAATAGGATAGAGTATAAAATCATTATCAATAACTATCTCTAAAGCCACACTGTGACTCACAAATTTCATTGTATGCTTTATACACCAAAAGTTAAACGGTTTGTTATCATAGAAATGTCAACTTTACTCAACGTTTCCAACAAAACTATTCCCCGAAGCGTCAATCATTAAAGCAGATTAAATCAGTTTCTGGGACTATAGATTGTACTTTTCCGATTGTCATTCCGTCTGTCCACGCTTTTGTGCCCGGATCATAATTCTGTCCATCCATTTAGGGAATTTGATATTATTTTGCGCAACACTCGAACCCAAAGTCAAAAGGTCAAGGTGACTGGAGGTCAAAAGTTTACAGAGTATTTGCCCAGTAACTCAGACATCCGTTAGGATTTTAATATTATTTAGAAAAAATATTTGCTACAAAATTGTATAATGTCAATTGTTTCATATACAGCTTCTTCAAGACCACTAGCTTAAAGGGAAAGGTCGCACTTTGAGGCCAAATATTAACTTGGTATTAACAGGGCCATTTTTGGACGGTCCATAATTCTATCATCCATGAAGGCATAATGAAATTACTTGGCACAAATATTTCCCATAACAAGACATGGTCTGATAAATTTCAAGAAATCTTACTTAAATTAAATATTGAGATATGTATTGTATATTTTCAGATATGCATATTTAAGTCCAAATAAAACGCGTTATAACATTATGTATATATGACATAATATTGTATACACACCATTGCCATATATAAACGATCATGCTGCAGTTTATTAGTCACCTTACAGTAGGGACTCCGTATTGCATGGCAAAAGCATATTCCCTGGTTGTACTACCACAAACAAAGTGTTGTTGTATATTTGTTGTCGGCGGTGGTACAAATTATAGGAGTGAGCTTGACAGTCTTTCGGACTGTCTGTCGGTTTTTTCGGTCTGTCGGTCCGTTGTTTTTCATGGTTTCTGGGCAATAACTAATGAAAGGCTGCACAGATTTAAATAATTTTTGGAACATATGTGTAACATCATACAATACAGGTTAAGTTCGACTTTGAGGTCAGTAGGTCAAAGCTCGAGGTCAAAGTGACCCGGGAACAGTTAAGGCTAGAATCATTGATTATTGAAAATTGATAGGTAGGTTGGTAGTAACCAGCTGACCTTGATGGGAAGAATTTGATTCGATAACACGTACTTTAACCCCTTGACCCGTGTGTATTATAGTTCTTTGAAATCGGATGCGTCAGTAATTAGATTATCACCGCTTGATGAAATATTCTTGACCTTTTTAACCTTGACAGACGTTTTCCAATTTTGTCAAACATAGCCAGGGCTATTTGAGGTTACAAATCATTTCCACTTTGTGAAAAATGACGAAAAACAGCAACGGAAAGGTGATTTTCTAGTCACTTCACATCACTTCACATCAAAAAGTTATCAAAATCATACTGTTGTGGTGTGGTTATATTTCCAAAATTGAGGGTAATATAAATTTAAGCAGATGCAACATTCTCTTCTATTTTTTATGCGAAAATGTTAAAGTGCTATTCACATCAGAATCAAACATGACTACAGTTGTGCACATAGTTATTTAGACTTTTTCGAAACTCATCTGCCATTTCGCGACAAGATCGGTTGACTCCCGCGCTGGTTTCTTTAGTTTAGTTAGACCTAGTATTTCCGAGTATCTAATCTGTATAAATCACATGATGTTATTTGGTTTCATGATTCTAGAATAATGAAGGAGATAATAACAGAGATCAAGAGGAGAATGCTGCAGATGATGCCAACAATCTCTCAGTGGTGTGTAATTATTTTGGCATTATTCCTCCGAAACAATAATAGCTCTTATAGTTACCACAATTTGATCACACATACCAAGGCCCGTTTGAGGTAACAAATTCTTACCTCATGTTTGAAGAATTATCAAACCGACATAAATGTAACAAAAAGTAGAGGTAATGAAATTCTAAGATGTTTTTGTTCTTGTCGCAATTGTATATCTAACCGTCAAATGCATTCTGACTCGTCATAGTATCATACAAAATTGAGGTACTAAACAACGCTAACAACATGCTCACTTGGTTATTCCGACTAACAAATCAGAGGTGAAATCCAACTTAGTAGGCATAGAAAAAAAACATTTACTTGACTTCTTTGAACAACGCCATCAGTGTCCACCATTAAGCGCATAGAAAAAAAATGCATTAGTATAGATTCTTTTGTTGTGTTTAGCGCTAGCAATTCTATGGGGTAGAATGTATCTTTTACAAATTACATGATGCCATCTGATTTCAATATTTTAGTTAAATGAGCGAGGAAATACAGAAAATACAGAACATAGAAATGAGGAAACGACAGACGACACCTGCAAGCCTCCATCGGTATGTGATGTGATTAATTTGGCTTTTTATACCGACTTTATTATAGCTCATATTGTTTCTTTCCAGCTTTCTATGTTGCAAATAGTTCACAGGTGTCACTCCAGAAATCCTTTTACCAAACGCTGGCACTTTTGTAAAGCTACTGATCTCCCACATACGACTGTATCACTTCATTTTCTTGTTAAAGAGAAGTTCAGACAGAAAGTTAAACAAAAAGGGCCATAATTAAGATTTCTTTGAACACCTACATTGAAACAACATGTCTATCATGAGCTCTCGATCAGAGTGCTTTAGCAGTTGTTCTAAAAGTTTAGTTAGGTCTAGTACTAGTATTACTGTGCATTCATCATTAAATATTACATGGTGGTATTATGTTCCAATATTTTAGGAAAGCGAGCAAGACACCATAGAAAATACAGAAAACAACGAGGGGGAAACGGCAGGGATAACTGATACCAGACGGCCTCCATGGGTACGTGATTATCATTTTCTTTATAACTACACAATTATACATGTGCTGATAGATTTCAAATCACTTGCCCTTAATCGATGTAGGTTCAATCCTCACTCGGGGCTTTGTGTTTTTCGTGTGAGGAAGCCATCACCTGGCTTAAGGAAGGAAGGTGGTTCTAACCAGGTGCCTGCCCATGATGAAATAATGCACGAAGAGACACCTTGGATATGGATTATAGGAATACGCCTTTCGTCCGTCCACAATGTCGCATCCGGTCCATTACTCTGTCATTCATTAAGGATTTTAATAGTACTTGGCAAAAATGTTTCCTTGATGAGACGACGTGTCATGCGCAACACCAGGACCCTGGCTCAAAGGTCAAGGTCATAATCGGAGGTCAAAGAACAACAGGGTTTTTTCCTGTCCGTAACTATGCTGTCCATGAAGGGATTTTAAAATTACTTGGCATAAACGCACCTCATAATAAGACCATGTGTCATGCACAAATTTCAGGCCTCTAGCATAAAGGTCAAGGCCACACTTGGCAGTCAAATGTTAACATGGAATAAACAGGGTCTCTTTCGTGTCCGTTCCATAACTCTGTCATTCATCAAGGGATTTTAATATTACATTTGTGCCAAATGATGATTATCATTATTAATATGAATATGGAATAATAACTATAATAATAATAATAATAATCACTTGGCAAAAAAGTTCCCCATAATGAGACAATTTTCCATGCGCAACACTCAAACATTAGATTAAATGTCGAGGTCACACTTGGATATCAATAGGATTTTTTTCATGCAAAACAGGATTTAAATATCAGTTGGCACAAATATTCCCCTGGATGAGCCCACATGTCATGCGCAAAACCTGGGCTTTTAGCTGAAAGGTCAAGGTCACACTTGGAAGTCAAAGGCCAAAAGGGCTTTTTTCCTTTGCAGTATCTAACTCAACAATCCTTAAAGGGATTTTAATATTACTTGGCACAAATATTCACCACTATGAGACTATGCGTAAGAACCTGGTCTCTAGGTTAAAGACCAAGGTCACACTTAGAGGCCAGAATTCAGATATAAGAATGGCATTGTCCGGAGCATTTCTTCTTGATGCATAAATGAATTGTGATGTTACTTGGCACAAAAGTTCACCATCATTGACAGATATCAATTCATTTTGTTATACTGCAATAGAGAATAATTGATGCCTTCCAGTAGGGGTATCTGTATTGCATGGCAATATTTCATTCATTTTTTAAACACATGAAGGTAATAATTCTTGTGTACAATAGAGAGTACTAAAACAGTTAGATGAATAACTCCCACTTTCATTATTACTATTGCATTAATGTTGAAAGATAAAACTGAACTTTAATACGAGATTCTTGTGATCGTTTTCGTTTGTAAGTAAATACTAAGTCATGATAATTACCTGTGCCTCTGATATACTAAGTTTGGGGGTATATATGAGTGAGCCCGTCGATCGATCGGACCATAGGTTTTCAAGGTTTCCGGATGATTACTCATGAAAATGTTGACAGATTTAAATAATTTTTGTACACAGGTGTAACATCATGACAGGTCAGGTTCGAGTTTGAGATCATTTGGTCAAAAGTCAAAGTCACAATGAACCGGAACAGTTAAACGGTTTCCAGATGATTACTTGAGAACGCTTAGGCCTAGGATCATGAAAGATGATATGAATGTTGGCCAAGACCAACAGATGACGCTTATTGAACTTGAGTTAAAGAGGTACAAGGTCACATTGACCCAGAATAATTAACCTGTTTCCAGACGACAACTTGAGAACGCTTTGGTCTAGGATCACGAAACTTAATCGAGAGGTTGACCATGACCAGCAGATGACTCCTTTTGACTTTAAGGTCATTAGGTCAAAGGTCTCAGTGACCCAGAACAGTTAAACCGTTTCCGGACGATAACTTGAGAAGGCTTGGACCTAGGATCATGAAAGTTAAAAGAAAGGTTGGCCGTGACCAGCAGATGACCCCAATTGATTCTGGGGTCAGTAGGTCAAAGGTCAAAGTCACAGTGACCCGGAATAGTTCAACTTTAACATTAACATTGGGTTGCTTCTGTGACAATGTCGTATTGTGGGGGTAAAATTCGCCAGTCCTGTGACAGCTCTAGTTAATATCTAATGCTTATTATTTAACGCGGTCATGTATTGAGGCAGTTTACGCAGGAAAAAAGTCCAAAACCTTTGATACAGTTAATTGCTTACGTATAATGAAAACTTGTGTAAACCCTAGAATTTTATCCAATTTCCTTCTATCAAATACTCTGGCGGCTGGCCTGATTATAGATGCGATTTAATTTTGTTTCGTTTAAAATTACCATTTGAAAATGTTGTGGAATATGTTTATTTTTATTCAAACGTTTCATAGAACTCGCAAGATTATGTTGAAATTGTTGACATTGCAGCTGATAAAGAAAAACACATTTTGCA
This sequence comes from Mercenaria mercenaria, assembly GCF_021730395.1. Taxonomy (NCBI): domain Eukaryota; kingdom Metazoa; phylum Mollusca; class Bivalvia; order Venerida; family Veneridae; genus Mercenaria; species Mercenaria mercenaria. The sequence goes on along the minus strand of NW_026461003.1, from coordinate 31,338 downwards.
AATAAATGCACGCTTACAATGTAAAAGATAAAATGGAATATAGTATGGCTTATTATCCTGATACATATTTTACTGATAGAATATGCAAAAAGCTGACTTTGTAAAGCTACTTGTTTGCAGTTGGGGCAGATTAATAATGATATTTACACTACTTTTTCTAAACCGTCTGACAAAGAGAAAAACATATCTCAGACTGAAAATGACGTCGCTCATAGGGGTGTGTTGTCACAGGTTAGTTGTAAGGCTTCATTTGAAATTGAAAATGATGGGACTATTTGATGCTTCTAAGTAGGTCTCCTAAATATGTGTACAATTGAAAATGTTTCCTTCATCAATGCAAACATGTTCAGTAATATTTACGTTAAAACATACAGGTAGCCGATCATAGACGTTATTACTTCAAACAACATATTTTGAATAGTTTGTGTAAGGTCTTTTTATTTAAAAACATATTGAATAAATAAAATGATCAACACACATAGATTGTTACTGCCAGTCATACTGTCATATCGTATAATATCATGACATACATAGATTCAAGAAGACGTAATTACAAACGGCGAGGAAGTTGATTCTTTTAATTCAAATGTGAGTAAGTTATAAACACTTAAACCTTAAATTGGACTATACACAAAAATCATCTATTTTATATTCATTCTTTTTTCAAATTTCCAAACGTGAAAAATAGTCAAAGCCTCAATTATTAAAGTAGGTTAAAATCAGGACTATAAGATTGTACTTCTCCGTCCGACATTTCGTCTGTCCACCATGTTATGTCCGGTTAATACTCTTAATACGTATATTTAGGGAATTTGATATTACTTGGAACAAACGCAACACTCGGGCACTTAGTTAAAAGGTCAAAATCACACGGAAGGTTAAATTTTAAAAGTGTTTTTGTTCGATCTGTATCTCAATTATTCATCTTCAATTGACAACTGTAGATTTTCATAGCCAAACATTTTGCGTTATACCAAATTGTATATATATCAGAATATATCAGAATATTGAATATACACCAAAAGCTTATATATCAAATCTTTAAGTTATACTGCAGTTGAGGTAATTAGTCACCTTCCTGAGGGGACTCTGTGCTGCATGACAATACATCAGTCGATTGTTTCTTTCAGAAACAAGGAGATGCGGTCACAAACAGTGCTAACGTCAGTGATACGCCAGAGGCAAAGGCGAGTTTTAAACACATGGTCGTATTAAAATGATGTTGTAGTTATCTTCTTCTATAATAATTTTTATTTCTTCAACATTCTTTTTCAATTAAAACATTCTAATTATAAGCGCGGTGCTTTTGTTTGTATGGCAAAAGTTTATTCACTTGTAATACCACCACAAACGAAATGTTGTTGTATATTTGTTGGCGGCGGTGGTATAAATTATAGGAGTGAGCTTGACGGTCTTTCGGACTGTCTGTCGGTTTGTCGGTTTGTCAGTCCGTTGTTTTTCATGGTTTCCAGGCAATAACTAATGAAAGGCTCGACAGATTTAAATAATTTTTGGAACACATGTGTAACATCATACAATCATACAATACAGGTTAAGTTTGACTTTGAGGTCAGTAAGTCAAAGCTCGATGTCAGAGTGACGCGAGAACAGTTAAACCGTATCCGGATGATAACTTGAGAACGCTTGGGCCTAGGATCATAGATTATTGAAAATTGATAGGTAGGTTGTTAGTAACCAGCTGACCACCCATATTGATTTTGAGGTCAGTAGGTCAAAGGTCAAGGTCACACTAACCTTCCGGAAAATAACCTGAGAACTCTAGCCTAGGATTACGAAAGTTGATAGGATGGTTGGTCATGAGTGGCAGATAACCATTATTGATTTTGAGGACATTAGGACAAAGGTCAAGGCCACAGTGACCCAGAACACGTTTCACGTTGATATTGGCTCATTACTGTGACAAGGCGATATTGTTGGGGCACTATTCCTAACTCCTGTGACAGTTCTAGGTGTTGTGTTTTCAGAAACAAGAAGATGCGGCCGCACACGGTACAAACGATGATACGCCAGAGGCAAAGGTGAATTGTAAACACTTGACCTGATCAAAATGTTAAAATAGTAACCGTTTAGAAAGTAAACATTATTCATAGTAATCTATTGCTAAACTTAGTTACTTTCATTTGGTCAACTCAATGACCCGGATCAGTTAAACCGTTTCCGAACGATAAATTGAGAACGCTTTATTTGGCAAAGTCACTAAACTTAATAGGGAGGTTGATCATGACCAGCAGATGACCCTTATTGTTATTGAGATTAGTAGGTCAAAAGTCAAGGTCACAGTGACACAGAACAAGTTTGACTTTGGCATTGGCTTACTTCTGTGACAAGGCGGTATTGTGGGGGCATTATTCGTCACTCCTGTGACAGCACTAGTTGTGGTCTTTTTCTTTGTTTTTCAGAAACAAGAAAATGCGGTCACACACGGTGTAAACCATGATACGCCAGAGGCAAAGGTGAATTATTAACACTTGACCTGATCAAAATGTTAAAATTATTACAATTTGACAAGTTAACATTATAAATAATTATCTTTTGCTAAACTGACTTTTATTTGGTAAACATTGTTTTGTTTTCATTGAAAACATTCTAATTATATGCGCAATGTATTTGTTTGGCAGAAATGGATAGCAAGCCTTTGACTGACTGTTCTGAAGACAAAATCATGCTTCTCATACCAGATAGAATACACGATTCTCTCTGCTTACAAAACCAGTGTGATTAAGATAGACTCTACTATTATAAGCGCAAATCATTCGTTTTAATCTTGAATGGATAAAATTATCAGCCGCAATTTACAGACAACACTACCGTATAAAATAATACATCTTTTACTGATATTCATGCTGTCCAATTGTATTTTACGGTTTTACTGATTTAATCAGAATGATTGCCTTGATGAAGTGTAGGCCAAGTTAGAACATGACTTATTTTGGGTCAAAAACTAGGTCACTAGGTCAAATCAAAGAAAATACTTGTGTATGTGATAGAGGTTGTATTTATCAATTGATCTTTAGGAAATTTAGCCAGAATGATTGTCTTTATGAAATCTAGGTCGAGTTTGAATATAGGCTGTCTGGGGTCAAAACTAGGCCATTAGGTCAAATCAATTGACCTTCATGAAATTTGGTCAGAATGATAATTTTGATGGAATCTAGGTCGAGTTAGAATATGGGTCATCTGGTGTTAAAAAACTAGGTCACCAGGTCAAATCAAAGAAAAACTTTGTGTATGCGATAGATTATGGATTATCTGGAGTTTAAAAGTATGTCATTATGTCAAATTAAAGAAAAACCTTGTGTAACAGTAGAGGCAGTATTTTTCAGTTGATCTTCATGAAATTTAATAAGAATGATTCCCTTGATGAAATCTAAGAAAAGTTTGAATATGGGTCATCATGGGTCAAAAACAACGTCACTAAGTCAAATCAAAGAAAAACCTTGTGTATGTTATAGAGGCTGTATTTATCAATTGATCTTCATCAAATTTAGTCAGAATGATTGTGTTTTTGAAGTCTAGGTCAGATTTGAATATAGGCTATCTTGGGTCAAAAACAAGATCACTAGGTCAAATCAAAGAAAAACCTTGTGTATGTTATAGAGGCTGTATTTATCAATTCATCTTCATAAAATTTAGTCAGAATGATTGTGTTTTTGAAGTCTAGGTCAGATTTGAATATAGGCTATTTCGGGTCAAAAACAAGGTCACTAGGTCAAATCAAAGAAAAACCTTGTGTATGTTATAGAGGCTGTATTTATCAACTGTTCTTCATGAAATTTAGTGAGAATGATTGTATTTTTGAAGTCTAGGTCAAACTTGAATATGGACTATCTTGTTTCAAAAATAAGGTCACTAGGTCAAATCAAAGAAAAACCTTGTGTGTGTGATAGAGGCTGTTTTTCCAATAGATTTTCATGAAATTTGGTCAGAATGATTGTCTTTATAAAATCTAGGTCGCGTTCGAATCTGGGTCATCTTGGATTAATAAGTAGATTACCAGATGAAATCGAAGAAAAACCTTGTGTATGCGATAGAGGCTGTTTTTTCAATTGATCTTTATGATATTTTATAAGAATGATTGCCTTGATAAAATCTAGGACAAGTTTAAATATGGGTCATCTGGGGTCAAAACAAGGTCATTAGGTCATATCAAAGAAAATAATTGTTTAAACTCAGCAGACCACATTTTTGGTCCAATCCTAATGAAAATTGGCCAGAATATTTGTTTCCGTGAAACCACTAGGTCAAACATGTTTACACTGTTATGGTGTGTTTCTCAAGTGAACGACCTAGTGCCATCTTGGCCCTCCTGTTTCCTGTCCAGTCTGTAACTCACAAATCCTTAAAGGGGTTTTGATATTGCTTGGCACAAATGTTAACCACCATAAGGCATAGTGTCATGCGCAAGAACCTGGCCCTTAGGTCAAAGGTCAAGGTCAAACATAGAGACCAAAGATCAGATATAGGAATGATTTTGTCTGGAACGTTTCTTCTTCATGCATAAAGGGATTTATGTTGACTACCATGAGACGGATTGTTGTGCACAAGAACCAGGTCCCTAGGTCAAATGTCAAATTCAACGAGCATTTCTTCTACGTGCATGGAGGGATTTTAATGTAACTTGGCATAAATTTACACAATTATGAGACACATTTGTTTTAAGAATTATATTCCTTTTTCTTTACTATAAATAGCTTATATTGTAACTTATTTACTACAGGCCGTAGGGAAAAATCGAGACCAGGTTTTTGTGGTACAACATGCATGTTATCCAGTTTTTAGGTGTATTTTGACCTCTACTTAGTAAAGATTTTGGCTTGGACTTATATTATATAGATTTTTGTGAGGATGAAATTCCCTTTGTTTTTACCATAAATAAAATATACGATACCTTTTTCTGATAATCGTCAAAAATGCCATATGAAACAACTGTAGGTTTTTATATATACAAATCTTAATCTAAGTGTTTTCTTATAACATTTTATTTATAGTACAATATTGTTTATACATTATTATCAGATATCAGTTCATTATGGTATACTGCAGTAGAGAAAATTAGGTGTCTTCCAGTAGGATACTTTGTATGACATGGCAATACTTCATTCACTTGTTTTAAATAAAGCTCTGCCCATGAAATTTGTACTATCATTTATAAAATAGTATAACCAAAGGGCAAATCTTGATCGAAATGTTTCAAATTCATTCACGATTTTTAAACATTCACGGTTATCGACAAAAACAGAATCGAAGCTGAGTTCATAAAACTGTGTAAACAGGGGGAGAAGCGAGTACCTGTTTCCATTGTTAGAGGCAGTGCGTTTTGGGTTGGTACCTGATACAGCAAAATAAACTTTTGATTATATTGCATTTTTATGCTACAAAAAGAGGTTAGTATGGAAGAGAAAAGACGCAGATACCAGATGTCAAGCTGGGCAGAAATACTGATACATCCATGGCAAGGCATTTAAAAAATAAAGATCAAGTATTAACAACACGTGAATTGCATTGTTTGCACACGATTTTTGTCCAGTTAATATATGGTCGGAACCAGTGAAAAAATGTAGTTTTTATGCAAGAATACTACAAATAGAATAGGGAATCCCGTAGCTTATTAAAGCAACTACGAGGGTTCTGCAAAACGTTTTGTCACTAATGGGCTTCCGTAGTCTTATCCCAGGTATTTTAAAACGCCTCATTGCACTTGAATGGTGTGTCCAATAGCTAACGATATCCGTTTATTTCATGCAAATTGCTATTCAAATGACCGGGTTATTTCAAATTGAATACATGCAGTCATATACACTGACCATCAGATTGTAAACTGGACTAAAAGACAACTATAGTAAATGCGCAGCTATATCAAACGTCGCATTAGGCTTGATATAGATTCAAAGCAGATAATTGATGAATTGTTTGGTATATATGGAACTCGGGACATTTCATTTCGCACAGATTTTAGGTGATTTAAGCCTTTAAAGCTGGAAAATTATCTGTCGAAGACGATACTCGTTCTGGTAGGCCTAAAACCTCAGTTACCAAGGCAAACGTCGTTGCTGTAATAGTTGTGGTGGAACAGGATGCGCGATTGTCGGTGAAAGATATAGCCAGAAGGCAGTGTGCAAACAATTCTGTAAAAGCGTTTGGTACGGAATCCTGTTTCCGCCATCGACTTTTCGACCAAACAGATCTCGCGCTAAAAAAACGCGAAAAGTCGAAAACTTTTTTTTACACGACAATTGTCTTAACTTTAGCTTCTCGCGCAGAGATGTCGAAAAGTAGAAATCATGAAGTTTTTTACCCGAGAATTGTCGTGCAAACATCAACTTGTCGACCCATAATCTAGCGCGAAATCTTGAAATTAAGTCGCCTATCTTCTACTTCTCGTGCCAGTTTTTTGGTCGATAATTTCGCGATATTATTGCTTAAATTTCGACTTTTCGTTCTAGGACTAACTAAATAACTAACCCTAACCCTAATTCTAACTCTAAACTAAACTAAGTAACCCTAACCCTAGAATTAAAAGTCGACATTTAAGCGATAATATCGCAAAATTATCGACCAAAGAACTGGCACGAAAAGTAGAAGTTAAGACTTAAATCTATACTTTTCGCCCTACAAATTCAGTCGATAAGTTGACATCTGCACGACAATTGTTGCGTTACAAACTTTTCGAGGAAATATCTTAGCACGGGAAGTTAAAATTAGCTCTAATTTCTACTTTTCGCGCTAGATTCTAAGTCGAAAAGTTGACGTTTGCACGTCAATTTCGGGTCAAAAACTTCAAGATTACGACTTTTCGCGGTAAATTTATAGAACGAAAAGTTGAAATTAGATGAATAATTTCAAGTTTTCGAGTATCTGTCTAGTCGAAAGGTAGATGGCGGAAACAGGATTCCGTAGTTTGGACCTGAGAAAGGTTTGCGCTAGGTGGGTACCTCATATCCTCACTGGGGAGCAAAGAACCACCGCCTTAAATGTACTCAGGAACTTTTGAAAACATACAAAGGCTGTAAAAGTCAGGTTATTTCTAACTTGCAAAACCTGGATGCACATGTTTGAGCCACAGAGAAGGGCTGATAGTAAGCTATGGAAGCAGAAGTTCGAAAACGATGTTGTACGCATATTTTTCAATTCTAGTGGGTCTGTCATTCATATGCCTTGTCCATCTGGTCATACAGTCACTGGATAATTCTACAACAACTCTATACTGAAAGAAATGAAAGAGTTTTACAATAAGAAACGTCTAAGACGATGGTCAGGAGTCAATCGTATACTCGACGCATCCTCTCACAAGTGCGAGGTTGTTAGGATCTTTTTGGTTTCTGAAAAGGTTGAAATTATAAACCATCCGTCTTATTCACCTGACCTGAGTCTATGTGACTTTTTTATTTCCAAGACTTAAGAAAATGCCTTTTGGAAAAAAATATAAGACTAGAAATTCTCTCGGCAGTGTCTCTAACAGATACAAAAAAGACTATTTATCTGCTTTTCGCGATTGGGTAAAAATGTTACATAAATGTTTTTTTGGTAAAGGGGGAATACTTTGAAGGTTTGTAATAAAAGTAATTTTAATCAAATGAAGCACTTAAGAAATCCGATCCCAATAACAGAACTTTTTGCAGGACCTTCTTATCAGATCTATAGCTTATGCATAAACAAACAAAGTTTACATTTGAATTAGCATATATCAATTTCTGTTGGTGAAAATAAACATATTGGTCGAGGTTCTTCTATATGATGGTCTTGTGGATGTAACAAAAACAGGATAGTGTCATGAAGTCAAAACTTTTGCAGGAAATTAGACATGTATCAAACTTCGACGAACTGTTTCAAAAAGAACAAAAGAAAACCATTATGGATGCCAAAAAACTTGTCGAAAAGCATCTGTCAGAAGAAATAGAAAAGGTAAGAAAAGAGAAATATGTGTTACTTATTTTCATTGACTTAAGTTAGATTCTAAAGTTCCATGACATAATATATAAAGTTCGTTCTTCGCTAATGAACGTTTTTTACCACTACTGATGCCTTTATTTCTAACTGCTATAAAAGCCCGCATGAAAAGTTACTGTGATGAAGTATATGAAAACTTATGTAAATATCTTTGGACCTGTTAAAAATTCTGGCTACTTCGTAGATAAATTTATAATTGATAATTGCAAGCTTTCTTCGATCGCTATATATGATGTACATGTATCTACCTTAAATATATATACTCAAACACATAACCTAATAAATGACGGACAGACTTTCCGCTAATACAAAACTCTTTTACAAGCTCATTTTATGCGGGTACTTTATGGGGGCATTTTAAATACCTACAATTCAGAGTACAGGCAAATTTCCTAACGTGAACGGTATAGTATTCTATATGATTATCAATGCTTAAATCATCACAACGATATTATGTTGATGTCTCGAGCGCCATGTACGCATCGAGAAATAGCGCTTTCAAATTTGATCAAATACTTTACTTAAAAAAAACATGTTTAATTTCAGAATTATTTTAGACATACATTGGTAAATGTTGTTAAATACCGTATTTGTTGCAAGTATAGTTATCAAAAAAGATAAACACATGTATATGGTATTTTCTCTTGGTTGAAAATTGAAACTGAAACTGATCTGTTTAATCAAACACATATTTCTATACAATGACATAAATCAAATGTAAAAATTTAAAAACTAACACTTAAGGTATTGGACCCCTAATAGTAATGTTTAACAAAATGGCATTTGTTTGGTATATTCTTAAAGATGACCGTGTTTGCACTGTGTTGCAAATTTTAAACAACTTTGACGTGTCGTGTTTTGTAAATTTTGTATGAGTTATGGTATTTCCTCAAGCTCAAGTAGAAACAAATTTCAATGTGATGACCACTATCTAAAACGTGTGAAGAGATTTCATTACAGCATTAATTTTGATAAAAGAAACATCAAACTATTGTTAAACAATTATAAAACACAAAATAAAACTGTAAATATCATTTTTTTCTAGGGTGCCTCAAGTAAACAGATTTAATGAGACAGAATTCTAACTCTAACATTGAAAAATTAAGGTCGAATCCTGTGGGTATGTTTTGAAATTTGCTCACTTCATTCAAAAATAACCTTGGGGCAGAAGTAAAACCTACCTGCATTTCTTTCACAATATGTAATCTAAGAATGAAGGCAAAATAGAGAACTTTTACCGCATGTAACTCGGTATTGTTAAAGATGTCTAACTCTATCCCACCTGATTCAAAGGTAAATTCACTTTGAACAGCAAGAAATCGCTTATGAAATGAAAATTTTCTTTTCCACTGTTGTACAATACAACCTTAATAAGTCTTAAAGAAGTAAAAACTTACTAGAAACAATGGCAAATATTGAAAAAAATTTGGTCCCAGTGGGGCTTGAACCTACGCCCCCCCCCCCCCCCCCCACACACACACACACCCCACCTCCCCCCACCACCCTGAAAATTGCAGTCAAAGTAGGTTTATGGTAGGAATTGAATACTCTTCATAAAGGAGGTACTCTATTATGGGTCCAATACCTTAATGTTATCACATATATAAAACAGTAATCAATTAAATTAAAACATTGCCATATAAAGTCTGTAAATACATTGTCTTCAGATTATTTTGAATGTTTACCTTTATTATAATGTATTTAGACTGGGACCGATCTGATTGTACAAGAACACGGAATAGATATGGAAAAGCAAAAATCTGTTGTGGAGTACATTAAAAAGTGTGTTAATATTTGCTGGTCAATGCACAGAAATGAGCCCCCTGTATTTGTGGAATTTCCGGATAATACGGAGGATATTAAGTTTGATACAAATAAGTTCAAACCATACACAAAATCTGGAACATATATTGACTACATCGTCTGGCCTGCGGTTTACCTTCATGAGGGAGGACCCTTGTTGTGCAAAGGAGTCGCTCAAGGAAGAAAATAAAGCATGGATGTAATATATCAACAGCGGATATGATGCCATTTTATATCAGTATGTTATAATGCCATTTTAATGAACCCGTTTCTACCAGAACTGTTAGCAGAGAAAAAGACAATGTCTTTATTGCTGATATAATTACTAGGGTTTACCTGTTTTACCTTGGTAATAAAACCTCTGGTAAAATGTTATGTTTTAACCGTAAAGATTTAAGTTATTGTTATAAATCTGTTGACATAAGTCATATTTTAGTTAACTTGCATTTGTGTGATAAACATTTTATTTAAGCAGATATGCTTCATGTACAATAATAATTGTAACCAGATGTATGTGTGAAATTAACGATTTGTCATAAAAACTTACTCGATTTTATATGTTTCTTTTATAAAAGTGTGACCATTACTATGGGGGCGCAATAATGTACGATGCATTCAATGTTTCAGCTTCCTTCGAAGTCCTGAAAGGACTGATAGCCAGTGCTTATTAGGTGATATTTTAACCGATACACCTGAAGAATCATCATTTCATTATGCATAGATAGGTTTAAACAATGTTGGTAGAGGTCAACTAGACTATGCTTCATGTCAAATATCTAAGCTCTGTGCATCGTGGTTCAAGACAAGAAGATTTTAAAAGCTATCCCTGTACAACTCTATGTAAACTAAGTTTGCCCCAGGATGGGGCCAGTTTCAGCCCTACCTCTTAACCCTAAACGTAGAGCGGAGTGATTCCGAATATTTCAAATGTGAATATAAAGTTTATAATTATTCTAGAATCCGTTGCTTCTTGTTTTGTTGTTTAAATAAGTAGTCCTCACACACTCACACAATACCAAGATTATAAAAAAAAATATGGGACTATTTTTTACACGTCTAGAAAATTTGTGTGATGCGTTCACATAGAAATAGAACTCAAACAAAGCGAGGTTTGAACTTGGTACTGGATTTAGAGCTATATAGCCAGTTACTAAAGCAATGGCTAAAAAGTAAGTGTATGCACAATAAAAAGCTCACGTCTTACGTTGCTATTGTTGTAATAACTATATGCTATAACTCCACATTTTCCAACATAAGGTCATGGCGAAGAAGTACGTTAAAATGAAAACAATAATATTATGTAATAATATAATATAATTATGCCAGGTGTCAGCGTTTTATTTATATTGGTGTCTAAATATTGTATTATCAGGAATTATCATATTTTGATAATATGAAACAAGCTAACGTTCTGATGACCAACATCTACGCTTCCACTTATGAATTCCATTTTTCTAGATAGATAGTATTAATTAAGACTTCCTTAAACAGTGTTTTAATTTTGGTCAAGGCAATATTTATTTGATGACTAGCAATATGCACAATTGTGTCATTTTCCTTTTCCTCGAAGTAATGCCGATAAATAATAGGGTTATAACTATATATCTTCCACTCTCGATTCTGTTGACTAGTAGCATGATAAGGAGTATTGTCACAAAACAAACAACGATCCGATATTGAGGTGAATCAAATAAGTCATGTTCTTTCTCGTGAAAGCCGTAAAATTTATAGACAGAATGCATCATTAGTGTACCAGTACATACCTGTTCTCCGAAAGTCCCTGCCAACTTCCGCACATGAATGAGAGGCGGAGTACGAATGATTTCAGACACAATATCACGGAGAACGGAGAGCGTATGCCCTGCCTGGGGCTCGAACTTTTCAGATCACTGTTCTCTATATAGAGACTAATACCGTCATAATTATAATTGTTATTACAATACAAAATAACTATAGGTACTAATAAAATGTAGACGTCTTTGTAGAATAAGGTAGTGGGTTCTTTCGTATGTGGATATTATAACTCCATCATTAAAAGAAACGAAAATATTTAGTATCAGAACAGCGTATTAAATGAAATATTTAAAACCCTTCTCTATCTGTATAACTGATTTCTAATGTCAGATAACACTTAATACCACTGAAAATCACCTTAAATTCGTCTTCTATGACTAGCTTTCAAAATGCGCAATATCTTAACTTGAACAGCTTAATAGTGATCACTTTTAGTTCTAACCAGAGGTTCATGACCTCTATGTGTTGTACCATTATTACTTTACAGTAAAATAATGTGGCGTAGTCAATTGTCAGAATTTTACACTGTCTCAGTTTGGTACAAACTGTACCATTACTTTGACTGATTGATTGTATCAAACCTGTTTACATCTGTGTTATCCATTTAACAAATCAATACCTTCATTAGCCTGTTTTAATATATTTTTATAAATATAGAATGAATTATTTAATTCCAGTTTTACAGCTACAGTTTCCAAATCCGTAGCGATACTAAACTATTTTTATCGAGTGTTATCGGGCATACAGTTTGAACTTTTTATCAGGTTACTTCATTAAAATGGTGCTACAAAGACCCTCTGGATATTGCGGCAGATGGATGAATATCTTCCTACTACTGGAAGAACTGTTTTCTCTCCGCTGAGCAGCTTTGATATAAGAGGATAAAATGATTTTTCAAAAAGAATCCAGGACGAATTAGGTGTGTTGATATTGTCATGCGTAGGAAAACTGTATTTCGATTTTCAAGTAGATGACCAGCCTTTGATCGAAAACGAAACTACTTGAAATGCGTCTTTTGTATATATATGTTTTACAAATAGTTTTGAGCATAAGCGTTTGCCACACATAAAAATATGATATTCTAGTATCTTTGAAAATTAAATAATAAAAACACAAGATTTTTACATTTTCTAAAATTATTGTTATAATTAACATGACCTCTTATATCCACTATATAAAGAACATTCTAAAGAACCTATTCATCTTTAACATGCCCGGTTAAATTGAGACATGTCATTTGCTAACCTCAGGTAAGGTGAAAAGGAAGGGGAAAACAAATTCAGTGCTGTTATTTCTAATGATAGTTTCCTCTTTATACATATAGGGAAAAGCGACCCCACCCACTTGTGGCCATGATTTTTTTTTTACAAATCGTAATAATCTGAATTATCTAGGTAAATGGTTATATAAGAAACTTGTCTGTGACAAACAGTTTCTGAGGAGATGTCGTGTTAAGATACTTATCTAATTTAGCTATATGGTTGTGTTTTTGGTTGTCGTATTTTTTGAGGAATCAGAAGAATTTGAATAATCTTGGTAGAGATGGAAATCATTCAAAATCGGCCATACAGTTTCTGACAAGATTCCACAGTTTCAACTATATACATATTTGTTTGAAATGTTTAAATGGGAAAACAGTTATGGAGTTATCGTTAATACGCGACGAAAATCGGGATCGATCCCTCTACGGTAGCATGCGATATACCGGATGAGAATAAAATAAATGTGTACTTCCGGCACACGCACGGGGCCTCTGACTTCGGATTTTCTTTCCTTGTGCCTAATAAGAGCCCACATAACTTACGAACCGCAACGTCTTGCACATCAGTACAAATATGGATATATGGCATATATAAACGTAGTTTGCACTTGTAAATAAAAGCACATAGCGAGCATAGTTCATTAAATCAATGTTATTTCTCCGGCTATCCAAGGGGCGTACCTGTAATACAATACATTATGGGCAGTGTTGTTTTTATTCCAGAATATACCTTTAAACAGATAGAATATCGATCCTACGCTTAACGACGAAAATCGGGATCGATAACCTCTGGTGGCATGTGTCGGTATTACATCTCCCGCATTGAGTGTACGCATGCATTGTATGTACACTATTAAACCTATGTTAAATCTAACCCTAACCTTTAGTCAGTATATAGTACACTCAATACGTGCGTACATTAAATAGGGGCTACCGAATGAGCTATTTACTATCGAACTAAAAATGTCATCATTCCGTGCTGTCAATAGACAGTTCTTTTAAAATGTTATGGGATGAGTTGAAGTCGGATCGATTCTCGATTGAAGCACTGCCTTATTTCATACTAAGAAGAGTAGAATGTTTGAACATTCTGACTTTGCGAAAATAAAAACAATCAAGGGTGTACATTTTATTTTCCTTTTTTTATCGTCAATTATCTGTTAATCTGCCGAAGCATAAAAGGTGGTTCAATTTTTATTTTAAACCCAAAATAAAATAATTGTTTTAGGGTAAAATATTAAAGTGGAAAATATATGCAACCTTCAAGGCCAGACAACAAAAATTAGAAATGTTCGGTATAGAATTTTGCTAGTATATACAAGGTTATTAAATATTAACATATCCTCCACATATAATTGCGATTTTTTAATATGTATCTTGAACGAATACTTAGAGCATTTATTCTAGAAATGTTGCCATGTACACGTATTATGGAAAAGGCTAACTAAAATTCTTAAACAAAGGTAAAACGACGTTTGATATACTAATATAAAATGTTTGTTTTTGATTTTGTTCAGTTTAACGTCGCACAAGACACATTTAGAGCTCATATGGCAATATTCCAGCTTTGTTGGTAGAGAAAGATCCCAGTTGCCCGTCAGTGCATTACTCGAGGGAAATTGCGGGCAGGAACCTGGGTAGAATCAATGACATTCTTATTTGATACGTGAAAAGATATGACCGCCAGTGGCCTTGACACTCCTCAAAAATGTGTATTTATATCTGTCTGAGATTGGAAAGTCAGCGGATTGATCTAAAACCATGTTCTTTAAGAAATGTTAGCTTATTCGCACGCCTTCTTATTTCAAGTGAACAACATCATATCTCGAGTGCACATGATCTTTATTCGATAGCATAAGATCTTATTTCCAACCCAAGACATTTTAATTCGAGGCATGACATCTTATTTCGATTGCACACTATCTTATTACCAGCGCACAATATCTTATCTCGTGCATTTTATCTCCAGCACACGGCATTTTACCTCCGACGCACGACATTTTAACCCGAAGGCACGACATCTTATCTCGACAGCGTGAGATTTAATTTCTAACCCAAGACATCATAATTCGAGGCTCGACATTTTATCGCGATCGCACATCATTTCATTTCGGCGCACAACATCTTATCTCGTGTGCATGACATATTATCTCAAGCGCACAACATCTTATCACCGACG
Source organism: Mercenaria mercenaria (assembly GCF_021730395.1). NCBI lineage: Eukaryota > Metazoa > Mollusca > Bivalvia > Venerida > Veneridae > Mercenaria > Mercenaria mercenaria. Next base: position 16,333 of record NW_026461003.1, on the reverse strand, counting down.
CACGACATCTTATCTCAAGGGCACGACATCTTATTTCGATAGCATTAGATCTTGTTTCCAAAGCATCTTATTTTGAAGCACGACATCTTACCTCGATTACACAATAACTTATTTCCAGCGAATAACATTTTATCTTGTGTGCAAGAGCAACTTATATCGGCTGCACACCATCTCACCAGGAGCACCCAGCATCCTACACCAAATGCATATTATTAGTTACACTGCTTGTTGGTGACAGGATACGCTCTCGCCTGATATGGATTTCCTCGACAGCGTATATCCCGTATCCTGTCACCAACAAGCAGTGTAACGATTTTATCATGCCGACTACCCTTTACTTACATGCTATAATCAACACATTTTGTAAATTAACAAAGCTACTTACAGCTGCAGACTGGAATCCTGTATTATCCCTAGCTATGGGTAGTATGTGTAGTGGTCATTGACCTTTTAGGAGAATATACGGTACCGTACCGTGTAACGGGTTTTAGCGTCGAACATTGGGGATTCTGGGAGACCGCCATCTTGGAGAATTGTACATTTCATGCATTGCAGCTGCGCAACAGTATTTAAGGGTTTTTAGGGGATTATAAGGGTTATAGTCACGCGTGTGGGGTTTTAATAACAAACGGGGCGCTTTAATTGGCGTTGTGGGCAGGATGATTTCGGTGCTGGGTGTGGAATTCGTTTGGAAATAGCGGTTGGAAATCGCGGGGGTTTGCGGGTCAGGGAAAAGGGGACCCTCGATTGCGCGCGAAGTTGTATTTCCGAATTTTAGGCATCCGGAGTCAATTGAACGGGGGAAAACATTTAAAGCGTCGTTTTTTTAAAGGGTCGGCTGACGATTCGTGACTTTGGCAGTTTTTTGATAGTTTTTTGATGATTTTTGTGGTCTGTGAGACTTCGTAAGTTTCCCGGGTCATTTCCGTAAAATTTCGCGGGATTATTTGCGCATGCGCTTGAGACTGCTGCTCAGCTGCTTCCTTCTTGAAAGTGAAAGTGTAAGATGTGTAATTTCTTGAGTGTTTATATAGCAATTTAGGGAACAAGTGAACTTTATATCTAGTGAATAAGTCTTTGTGAAAAATTCAGTGGTCATTTGTCATAGCAGGTGGGTATTCCCTGGCCATACAAGCTTGAAGATACTCCTTGTATCCTTGAGTGTATCCTTTGGTGGTAGAAATAATAAATTAGTTTTAATTTAAATGTTGTAACTGAATAGCGTGCTAGTTTTATTTAACCGGGTTGCTCTTTTTTTAACTAGAAATCAGCTTATTAGTTTCTTCTGTTCTGTAATACTTTGCACTTTATCTGACCATCTGTGCTTTTATGTATAACTGCTGACTGGTGTTCTTTCCCGCACGCATTTATTTTTGGTATTTCTGGGTTTAATAAAAACTTCTATAATCTTACTAATTTCTGGGTGCTCTTGGGTGTGGTCACTGCTTGCTATGGTGTGAACTAGCTTGTCCTTATCTAGTGTGTGCTTGTAGATATTGTGAGAGCTATATATATTCAGTGTATTAATTTTTTTTTTTTTTTTTTTAATGTGAAAAATAAATATTTGTATGTAACTTGTTTGTTGAAAATTTTGCTTTGTGGAAAAATATTGTGACTTACAATAGGTAACCGATAGTTATTTGTAATAACTTGCAGCAACAGCATTTGTCGATTCGTGACGCAGGGGGAAACTGTTCGTGTTACTTGGTTCGTAAAAGTAATCGGTTGTTTTGGAGTTTTCGCAAGAAGCGCTGTAAGTATTGTATATTTACGGTGTATCCTAAATCTTTTTTAGGTGTAAATTTGTAAATTTGCATCTTTGGATAGAGTGGTGTTATCTAAGTGTAAGTTTGGTAAATTTACACTTAGCCAGTCAAGTGTGTGTAGCTATTGTATATTTATACAACTGTGTCCCCTTTGTGAGTATCGTATACTTACGTTAAAATAGTGATTGGTACGGTCAAGAAGAGTAATTGAGTCCTAGCTAAAATATAGACCGTAATTACTAGTATGAGTTCAGATGAGGACACGACTTTTGTAGAGTCGAGAAGTAAAAGCGCCTTCAAGTGCGATAAAGGTTAAGACCCCAAAGCTGTCACAAATCTTAACAGCAATGGCAGCATCTTCAGCTGAAAGGGATCCTAAAATCCAGTACAAGAATAAATTTCGTAGATAAGGATGGTTTAATGGCGATACCCGGTATAGGTGTAAAGTTGGCGGGTAAGATAATGGCATTACGGGAGGATGGCAATATCTCTAAAAAGAAATTGCAGACGCACCTCGGGGGAAAGGCCACTCAGTCTATGTTGGAGGCCATAGACTTTGAGGAAAATGAGAAGTTGTGGTTCGTGCGAAGGACGTCTGCTCAGCGAGATTAGACCCTGTAAAGCTGGCGGAAAAGTTTATGGAGGCACCAGTGGAGATGAAAGAGGAAATAATGGCCCCAGATATGACAGATGCAGATACATCTGTCCATAAAGGTAGATCAAGGGCCCAACCGGGCTGACCAGAAAGCTGCTGAAGCGTGTATCGTATACACCTCAGATTGATTTGGAAACGGATGAGGAGGGGCATTAGAAGAGAGTCAAAGGAGCTTAAGGAAAAATTGAAGAAGAAAAAGCAAGTGACAGTGACTTCATCAGATGAGAGTACGGGATGATGAAATGCCGGTGCCCAAGAAAAAACAAACGAAAGTACCCACGGGGCGTGCCAAAGAATCTATTGTATGATGGCAAGGGCAATTGGACGGCATTTAAAAGAAGTTTGAGAGGTATGCCGATGCCTACGACTGGAGTGAGGAGGAGTGCAGAAATTGCTTGTGTTGGTGTTTGTCAGGCAAGGCTGCGGAATTTTATGCCATTGTTACTGAAGGTAATGACGATCTGTCGTACAGACGTCTAATGAAGAAACTCGAGCAACGGTTTTTGGCGCAAAGGAGTTGGCAGAAACTGCAAATGTTCGTTTCCACCCAAGCGTTGCCAGGGGGTTGACGAGAGTTTAGAAGATTGGGCGGATAGGCTTTTGACTTTGTCAACCCGTGCCTTCAGGGAACTGCCTGAGAAGTATGCAAACCAGCAAGTGGTTACAAGGTTTTGTGCTGGATTACACGATAAAGCGGCAGCGCAGGATGCTTGTGTGAAGCGACATCGCACCATAGAGGATGCCATGGAACATGTTAAGTGGTATCAACATGTTCACCAGGCAGGGGTATGGAAAGTCACGTGTGTCTCGTCGTACGAGAGACATGGATGAGGAAGCTGCCCATGTATTTGAAACAAGCACAAGTGAGTCAAGCTTGACAAAAGAGGATGTGCAGAAGATGGTAGATGACCTGGGGCCAGTTTACTTAAAAAGTTAAACGCTGGAGCGACCAGGGGACAAGGGTAGAGGTCGAGGTAGAGGGTCTTCTGGTCAAGCCAAATGTTATCAGTGTGGGCGGCCGGGGCACATAAAACCAAATTGCCCGGATTTCAAGTGTTTCAAGTGTGGCAAGAATGGGCATCGGATGAGGGACTGTAAAGAGAAGCAAGATAAACCGATCAGTAATCAGGATTTAAACGGGAAAGGGGTCGGGTGGAACGGCCCCACCCAGACCCACAAAGTAAAGGGCCGTAAGAGAGGTAATGGGAGAGTGGAGGCCGTCATACGTCCCCTCTTGGACATTGTCCATCTGAAACCCACAAATTTTAGAGTCAAGTACAGGTAATTCAAGTGAACTTGACACCCCTGTGAGCTTTCGTAAAGCTCAGTTAGAAAATAGTTGCTCGCACCAGGGTATACAGACTGATGATAGTCAATCAGATAGCTCTCCTGAGATGGCGGAGATGGTGCTACTGCTTCTGCAACGGATAAGGAACCAGTCGAAGCATGGGTTTACAAGCAAGTGAAGGTAAAAGTGATAAATTTGTAACCGCAACTGTATGCCAATTGTCGTCTGTATCTAAATATAAACTCAAGGTGAAAGTGGGTGAAACAGAGGTCGAAGCTATCGTCGACACAGCGGCAGAAGTTACCATTATCTCTGAAGAGGTGTATAAAAAATTGAAAGTGAAGCCAAAGACTGTGAAAAATGCAAAGCTGTTGACAGCTGGGAAGGAGTTATCCATGAATGGTTTGGTGGTCGGGCCAGTTAGACTACAAATTGGGTCTAAGTATATCGTGAAACTATATATGTAGCACCAATTGCACAAGACATGCTACTAGGTTTTGATTTGTTGCATAGTAAAGCAGTTCTTGACATGAAAAGAGGCATAATTAACTTTGATGGAGAAGATTTGCACCTAAATGTTGACAAGGCTAGTGGCGAACCGCTTGTAGCGAGGGTCACTGTGTGTAAGAGGAGTGTTGTGCCGCCAAATTCTGTGATGCAAGTCAAGTGCAGGGTAAATCGTGCAATGCCAGAGTTCATGATAGAGCCAGATGAAGGTTTAAAAGTGCTTGTCCCAAAGACTGTGCATAGTCAAGGAAGTAATGCTACACTGTGTGTGGTAAATGCTTCCGATAAGTTCCGGTTGCTGAAGAAGGGGTTGGAAGTAGCAAGTGCCTATCCAGTTGAAGAGGTACTAGATCCAGAAGTGGAAGTTGAAGTGCATTCCATTGAGCAGGTGGAGGTTGATGAAAATGTTAAGGTACCGGTCACCTGGAAGAAGTATATGCTAAGTCAACGACACACCTGGATGATGAACAGAAAAGCGAGCTTCGTAAGCTATTGGTTGATTATCAAGATGTTTTTGCAACAAGTGAATTCGACCTTGGGAACTTCACTGAGATACAGCACAGCATAGACACTGGAATGGCCAAACCGATAAAGCAGCGCATGCGTCGTACGCCGGCATGCTTTGTGGCGGGAAGAAGAAGCACATCTGAAGAAGATGCTTGAGGCTGGGGTGATTCAGGAATCAACTTCTGAATGGGCTTCAGCACCAGTGTTAATAAGAAAAAGGGATGGAACTGTTCGCTGGTGTGTCGATTACAGGGCCTTAAACAGTGTCTGTGTGAAGGATGTGTTTCCCTTGCCCTTGGTCGATGATTGCCTGGACACGCTGCCGGAAGTTGCTGGTTTTCAAAGCTGGATGCCAACTCTGCATATTGGCAGGTGAAGATAAAGGAAGAAGACCGGGCACAAGACTGCGTTTGTTACCAAGTATGGTTTGTTTGAGCATGTGAAAATGGGCTTCGGGTTGTGCAATGCGCCAGCCACATTTTCAAGAGTCGTGAATCTCGTAGCCCGAGGTTTAAATTGGAAACTGTTCTGGCTTTCCTAGATGATATTTTGGGTTCTAGGAAAAACGTTTGATGACCACTTGAAAAACTTGGCGGAAGTGCTTGACAGATTTCGTAAATACGGTCTAAAGTTGAAACCGAAGAAGTGTGTGTTCTTCCAGCATGAAGTAGAGTTTTTGGGGCTATCGTTAGTAACGATACATTGGCTATGGCGGAAAAGGACATTGAGGTAGTGATGAAAATGGCCAACCCCCCAGAATGCCAAGGATGTTCAAAGGTTCATGGGTCTCGCCAATTACCATGAGGGTTTGTCAAGGATTTTTGCGACACTCAGTGAGCCATTATACAAGGTGGTTGGGAAGGATTTTGTGTGGGGAGGGGAGCAGCAGCAGGCATTTGATGCTTTAAAGCTTGCATTAACAGAGCCTCCAGTGTTGGCCCTTCCTAACCATAGAGATGCGTTCATTCTTGACACTGACGCTTCGAACATAGCGGTAGCTGGGGAATTAATACAGGTACAAGACAGTCAGGAGAAAGTTATAGCTTATGGTTAGCTATTTGTTGACACCGGAGCAACGTAATTATTGTGTTACGAGAAAGGAGTTGTTGGCCGTCGTACGGTTCACAAGACAATATAGGTACTATCTCTTAGGTAGGCCTTTTGTACTGCGGACAGACCATTCCAGTCTCATATGGCTATTGAAATTTAAGGAGCCACAAGGTCAGCTAGCTAGATGGATGGAGGAGCTTTCGCAATATAACATGATATTGCAACACAGGGCCGGACGCAAGCACTGCAATGCTGATGCATTGTCACGTCCACCAGTACCAGATGATTTGTGTGGGTACTACAGAACTGAGGTGAAATTAAGCGAATTGCCGTGCGGGGGTGCAAGTATTGCGAGAAGTCGCACGATAGCTGGGAAAAGTTCACTGAAGATGTTGATGAAGCTGTGCCTCTGGTGGGAGGGGGGCTAGGGATTAAGAAGGTCGCCGGGGTTAGCACCAAGAGTTTGGGTGGGGAGAAGTTGCCATTCCATGAGTCAGGGGGGAATAGCGTTACTTCTGTAGGGATACCCAATGGGGGCGAAGATCAAGAGTTGATCAAAAATACGCCGGTGCTCCGAGATGATGGTAGTAAATCCATAGGTGGGGGAATTCCTGAGGGTGCGGACGCGTACTCTTCAGAAGGGGATTCTGATAAATCCTGTGGTGGGGAGCCGTCATACGAGTTAGATGCCAGTAAATCCACAGGAAGGGGATCCTCGAGTGGGCAGTTATGTACCAACGAGTTGCGGATCAAGAGTAAATCCTGTGGTGGGGAACCTTTGAGCGATACGGTAGATCCCAGAAGTGAAGGAGATCAGTGTTCTTTACAGTGTAGCGATGAGGCTGACGTAGTACATCTGGAGATTTTGATGGTGGATGGAGTACACCAAGTAGTTGTTACAGAGGTAACGGTGAAGGATGAAGATGGCCCATGTAGCTGGGGATTAACGTTGAAGGAAGTCATAGCTGAGCAGGCCAAAGACCAGAAGTTGGCCGTGTTGTTGAGGTGGTTAGAGACTGGAGAGGAGCCAGGACAAGGGGCATTATTTTTAGAAGGCCCAGCAGCAAAATCGTACTGGCTTAATAAGGAGGCATTTGAGCTGATAGATGGTGCGTTATATATGGATGATGACGGCGACAAGAAACTGGTCGTACCAGTTAGCTTGAGGGACCAGGCCATACGTCTGAATCACGACCTCCCTTCAGCAGCGCATCAGGGAGTGGCACGGACAAAGGCGAAGGTGAAAGAAAAGTTTTATTGGTATGGTTTGTCAGGGGATGTTCGAGACTTTGTCAGTAGCTGTGATGCCTGCAACAGGAGCAAGAAAGCTGACCGATATGGGAGATGTCCTCTAACAGAGTTTCAGGCAGGAGCTGCAATGGAAAGGGTCCATATCGATTTTATGGGTCCACTGCCAAAGACACCAAGGGGGAATGAACACATTCTGATGATGGTTGATCAGTTTACAAAGTGGGTTGAATGTGTCCCCTTGCCGTCGCAAACAGCGGAAGTCACTGCTCGTGCAGCAGTGAACGAGTTCTTCTCGAGATTCGGGTATCCTTTTCAGATCCACTCTGATCAGGGTAGGAACTTTGAAGGGAAACTATTTACAGCGCTATGTAAAGCTTTAGAGATCCATAAGTCAAGAACAACGCCATACCGCCCCGCATCTAATGGCCAGGTCAAGCATTTCAATCGGACTCTAATAGATGCTGTATGATGTAACATAGGCTAGTCACAGAACCAGTGGGACTTACACCTACAGCAGATTGCTGGAGCACTGAGAGCATCAGTGAACCGTAGTACGGGATTCACTGCAAACAGGTTGATGTTGGGACGAGAGGGCTAATACTCCAGCAGGCTGATGTTTCCCCTTGTAGGGGATAAAGGGCAAGGTGTAAATCCAGACGATTATGTTACAGAGTTAATATCTGAGATTCAGAGAGCTCATGATGTAGCTAGGAGTAATTTGAAGACGTCCTTAAAGCGCATGAAGAGGAATTATGACCTAGAATTCTCACAAGAGTATACGAAGAGGGAGATGTAGTGTATGTATTAGACACTGCGACCATTAAGGGGAAGTGCAGGAAGTTGTCATCGCCATGGAAGGGTCCGGGCGTCATAGAGAAGAAAATTTCGGCCTATGTGTATAGAGTTAAATTGAAGAACTCTGTGTTTGTGACCAATCATGATAGGCTGAAGCCTTGTAAAGATCGAAATTTACCAACATGGGTAAAGAAATGGAAGGCAGAGCCGGAAGGGGTAGCAGATGATGATGAAGATGACACAAAATTACATTGTAGCTGTAGAAAACCTTGGCAAGGGCGGTTCATGATAATGTGTGATGACTGTGAGGTGTGGTATCATGGGTCCTGTGTCAATATTACCCCAACTGAGGCATTAGAAATTGATAAGTATAAATGTAGGGCGTGCGGGAAGGGAGGCCAGTAAATTCTGTATAAGGGTCGCATTCGTAATGTGATTCACTTGGTATGATATTTTTCAGTAATGGTCACATTCGTAATGTGACTGATAGGGTTTTGATATTTTTTGTTTCAGGAATGGAGGGGAAGCGATTTTTACAATAGGTTAGTGGAGGAGACTAGGCAGGGAGGCTTGATGCCGTGCAGGGATCTTGTGAGGAGGCTGATGCTCTGCATCAGGAGGAGTTCTTTGGAGATGAGGACGGTGCTGGCTGGTCAGGTTGATATAGCCCGACTGAGGGGAATAACCAGTGGCTGAGGACAGTGGCGAGGGATGCAGAGGACTACCAACTAGCCAGTCGGGCATGGATAGATCGAACAATTTGGGTCGTGCGTAGGCGTGAGCCAGAGTCATCCGAAATCAAAGAACTGCACTAGTGATATAAGGTTGAAAACCGTGCCAGGCATAGAGAGGGTGATAGAAAGTGCAGCGAGTGCACCCCCTCCACAGAAAGGTCACCATCAGACGTCCTGATGAAGGACTTGCAGGAATTGATAGACTGGAACCCCACGCTCGATTACGAGGATGTCCAGCTAGAGGCAGATCCAATCCCTGTTGTACAGGCGGTTGGAGGTCCATCAGGGGGGGAGACTCCTGCTCGTAGCAGGATGGATACGGAGAACGTGAGCCAGAGGCAGCCAGAGCACGAGGTGTGTAGGAAAAGGGTGACCTTCCAGCTTCCTGTGGCGGATGATGGAAGTAAGGGGGAGGCTGCTTGTAGCAATCTACCTACCAGTCATACCTCAGAGTCAAAACAGCAGGTAGAAGTAACTAGGAGTGGGCCAGTGATGGAGACCTCAAGGGGAGCGATTGCTAGTTCTGCAACGTCTGCAACCACCACATGCTTGTAGCAGTAAGTCACGGAAGTTGTGCCCAATATCCTGGTGCTCCAAGGAGTATGTATACCCCAAGGCTCATGCTTTTAACTTCCACTACCCTACCAAGATAGACATTCAAGCAGGCGGGAGAAAGGCAACTAGGGACAGGACTGAAGCATTGGAGTATCTAGCTACCAGAATTGTTGGGCCAGGGGCATCTCCAGCTGACTTGATGGAGCGTTTGAACCAGCTAGAGGTCACCAGGCGACATGAGAAGAAGCAGATCGATGACTGGACGGGGAGAGTAGTGAGGGATGTATCGAGGGAACTGGGCTTGTAGTCCCAGAAACCTTATCGCTGTTCCCATTGAACTCACCAGTTTTGGTGTTCCACTGGGTGGTGTTGATGGAGGTCCTCCAGCTCCTAGATCAGAGGGGAGCATAATCTGTTCATGCGGTTATTTGCCTCTGCTAATAGGAGGACAGAGCTGAGGCAGCGGCTGCCACAAGAAGAGTCTTCGGCACCGGAGAGAGGGGAGGAGGCTATGAGGGAAGTAGAGCATGCGATGCCGAAAGAGAAGAATCTGACAGGGGGAGGGTGTTTGTCGAGCTGGAGATCACACGCGGAGCTCAGTCTGGCAATCGTATTGTGAGACTGTGTTCAGCCCAGAGGGTGGAGCCAGTGTGTCGTGAAGAAAGTCCCTGTCGTACAGAGGCAGTCACAGGCGGAGAATCATCGCAGGGATAGAAGTGCCCTCGAGGGGAAACCCTCTCCGAGTCAGAGGCCATGGATGTTGAGGTAGAAGGAGTGGCCGAATGTGTGGAGCAGGCAGAGAGTTCTGCGGAAGGGGGAGAAGAAGGGTCTCAGTTGTACTGAGCCCATAGCTAGGGATAATACAGAGACGGCAGACGGAATGAAAGGTGCTTTTGATAGCCACTTTCACATTGATAGGCTGGGAAGGGAGCTAAGGTTAGCAACATACAATCTTAGGGAGTTGCAGGGGTCTGCCCAATCGATGGATCAGAGCAATTGCGTCCATCTCTGTGGTGCAGTGGCGAATTTTTGCGACCCAATCACCTACCCTTCGCTGGAAGATGTCAACTTCCTAAAAAGCCAGGGGATAGTGACCACTGTAGGTTTACATCCAAGGCACGCAACGGGGGTGAGGCCAGCAACAGTCGATAAACTACAGGAGATGCTGCAGTGGCCAGAAGTTGTGGGTTTGGGAGAGATTGGACTGGATCACACGGCTCCTATGGAAGAGTGGGCAGTCCAAAGGGATGTTCTGGCAACAGCGTTGGGCCTGTTGGGGCCACGTCATGTGCTTGTGCTGCACTGCAGAGGACGGCATGAAGCAAGAGTTTTCGGAGCTCCTCGCATCCCTCTTTTATCAGTGTGTGGGAGTTGTGTCAAGGGAGCAGAGGATTTTCGTAAATGTTCACTTTGGATTTACCAATCTCGTCGCAAGGAGGAGGTTTACCACGGGACATGTTGAAGCCTTGCGAAGTGTGGAGCCCTCCAGGTTACTGCTTGAAACCGATGCCCCATACTTTGCACCCCCAGGGTAACAGTATCTCTGCACCCCGGTTCATTGGTATGACAGCGGCAGCAGTGGCGAGATTGTTGAACGAAGAGGTGGAGCGGGTCCTTGCAGTTACCACTAGGGAAAGGGATGAACCTTTACAGTCAGTAGAGGTGGGAGAGGCGTTCATGTTGACATGTTCGCAAAGGAGTTGAAGGTAGATGTTTTCTTGCTTCGTAAGCTGGAAACGACAGGAATTTGTGGTCTACCTTGTAGGTTGGCTAAGAATATGTTGCAGTCTGCCATGACAGAGACTGAGATTGTGATTGGCCTTGTAGGTCGAATCTAGGAGGAGTTGCCTTGTAGGCAACTTGCAAGCTGTCAGTTGCTTGCGGGTGTTTGCATTTTTAGTACTGGTTAAACTTCCAAATGGCTGGAACTGCCCAGGGACGGAGTGCGTTGAACTGACCGCCATTGATTCTGGATTTCTTTTGACATAATGGCGTACAAATTTCCACATTTCTTAAATTCATGGGATGGGTATTTTGGAGTTTTTATTGACAATTGGGTTCAAATTCTAATATTTGGATGGCATGTTGAGCAATAGGGTAGGCTATACTCCTTTTGGGATAAAATGGGGGGGAGTGTAGTGGTCATTGACCTTTTAGGAGAATATACGGTACCGTACCGTGTAACGGGTTTTAGCGTCGAACATTGGGGATTCTGGGAGACCGCCATCTTGGAGAATTGTACATTTCATGCATTGCAGCTGCGCAGCAGTATTTAAGGGTTTTTAGGGGATTATAAGGGTTATAGTCACGCGTGTGTGGTTAATAACAAACGGGGCGCTTTAATCCTACAAATCATTTGTTTGGTCATCACTAGTTGATTTACACCAGCCGTAAGATGCACAATGACCTGTGTTTTGGTTAAATCACAAAACACAAAAGCTCATTTACACAGGTTATGAACTGGTTTAGATCAGAAACACTAAAAAACTTCTTGTTCCATCCCTTCGAAAGTTACCGGATATCACGATATCACAAATGTCTTGATACTTTGGCTTTCATCCCGTTTCCTTTTAAATCATTTATCTTGCACGTAGATTAAATGATCCTACAACAAACTGCTGAGTAACAAATATGTCAATTCTTTTATTTCACGATGATTTAACTATTTAACTTCCAAAACAAGATTTCAACGTCCGTTATCCCATACAGAGTTATTCCGCTTTTACGGCTAACTTTTGTCAAACTTCATGAGCCTCAACTTAGATATAGAATGAAATCGGCAAGAAAACACTAAATTTACTCTCGAAAACGATATTATTGTTGGAGCTTATAAATAATCTGACTTGATTCATTTACGCCAGCAGTGTGGCAGCCATTTTGTTTTGATCAAAATTCATATCTGAAAAATACTAGTAGGATATGGAATATATCCTGTCTCCACGTGACGTCTATTGACCAATAGAAATGCAAGAAACTGGTAGGGGGCAAGATAATATTGTATCTTGGTTGCACATCTTACCTGGAGCGTACGACATTTTATGTTGAGCGCTAGATGTAATTAAATAAGTGCGTGCCCTTAACATTTCACGGTACAAAATGAATTTTCCATGAGAATACAGGTTTGTCTGTCCTATTAAAGGTGGTCAATTATATTCAAGCAATATTTTATGATATTTATTCTGTGAAAATTTTATTCAATAAACAATAAAACCAATTACTTAGAGTTAAATCCCTGTTTAAAATATATGTTTGTAATTTTTGATGAATTTTTGTAGTCACTCCCCTTTAATTAGAGAGCAAAAAAGTGAACTATTTCTCCCGATTTCAAGACAATTTCTTGTTTTACATATGATTTTGATATACAATATATACTTGGATATTCCAACAATCCTAACCAAGTTTTAAAACAGTGGTGCAGCCTCTGAATTCAGAAGTCACTTATTTCCAATTTATTCTATTGCCCAAACAAATAGGTACAGGGATGTAATAATAACCTTTAAAGACAACATTTGTAATGAATATCAGCTAAATAAGTATTTGTTAATCTAAATATTTGACAAATACAATACAATAGTTCTTGCAATCATATAAATTATGGGAAAAATTATGTTCATTCAATTTTTACATAAGAATTATACTAGAATAACGCTATCCTTTTTGGGCGATCACGATATTAAATTCAAATTTTAAGAATACCCTCACAACTTTAATCTAATAATAAATATTAAGTGTAAACGATCATTTTTATACTTACGAACAAATCCATTACCTGTTCAAAATCTGATAAGACCTTTAAAGTAAGCAAACAGGTTTATGCATGATGGTCGATTTCTTCTTGGTAACGAAGATATAATCTGTTTGCTTAAAGTAACTCGTGTATACGAGCAAATCGACATTAAACTGAAAGAGGAAGTAAATTGTCGGTAATATAGGTTTACAAAGAAATAAAACAACCGTGTATTTTGGCTACTGAAGTAAGTAGAAGTTTCTTTATTATCTGTCAATTATTGATTCTAATTTTACAAGCATTATACATGTACATATTTTCTGTTTGCAGTCGGCTTCATTTAGTTTTGATTTTCATACAAGCCATAAGCTTTTTTATCATACCAAGTGTGTAGCTATATGGACACACTAATGCTTTGAAACTTCAGATATGTCTTTTGCATCATAAGATGACTTTACATAGCAAGATATATAACAATCAAGCTTTGGTTTTGTCAAAATTATGAACTTTTTAACATGAACATTTCACTGGTATGACAATTTGCCGATGATATTAAGTTTTGTTTTTAATATCATCGTCAAATTCTGAATATTTTAAAGAAACATTTAAACCGGAAGGTTTGGGTTGGTTGGTAACTATAAATGTGTAAAGAATGAATTTCAAATATGTGAAATAATGCACCTATCAATGTTTTCACTTAGCGGGGAGAGGGGTGGGGGACGGGGGCGGCGGCCATACACGGGACTTTTGACAGGAGGCTTTTACCGATAGGTGGGAATTTGACAAACAGAATGGTGCCGAGTCCCGGGAAATAGACTTTGGCCGAATTTTAGATCCCGGGGGTGGAAATTTGACACGAAAACTACGACCCGCATGACAGACGACAGCGATCCGATTCGTTAAAGAAACAAAAATGGCAGAATTGCAGGCAGACTATTTACCTTCTTTCACATTCTTAGGCCCGATACCAATTTATGTCTTATGGTTTTTATATTTTGTAATGTATTTTCGCTATGTTACGAGGGAAATGTTACGAGTTCAGGCCCTATTTCACACATACTAACCTAGTGAACATGTCAAATGATGGTTTTTCTTCAGATTAGAGTTCTTTCACGGGTTAGGCAAAACTAAATAGATTATTAGATTCTTATCCCTCTAAGAATCCCCCACCCCCTAAATTTTATTTTAAGAAGGAAATGGCTAGGGGTCCGGTAAGCGGACCTCTAGACTCCAGGGCCGGGCCAAGCGGGCACAGCCCCACCCCCCACTCCAAGTTGGCTGAGAAGTGGCCTATACTCATCAAAGATGCACCCTACTATTTTGGCAAAGGAATAATATTTTCTCAAAATTTAGACCCAGAAACGCACCAAAGGCCACAATTTCGTACCTGTATTTAAAACATTTCCAGGGGATAAACCCCTACATAATACCTCAAAATGCACCAGAGGCCACCATTTCATGTCTGTATTTCAAAAATTTCCAGGGGAGAGCCCCTTGACCCAGGCCTGGATCCAGGGCCGGGCCGAGGAGCTCGAGCCCCCGCCCCCAGTTGGCTGAGAAGTGACCTATATTTTGGCAAAGGAAAACTATTCTCTCAAAATTTAGACCCAGAGGCCATCATTTCATACCTATATTTCACACTTTTCCAGGGGGAGAGCCCCCCCCCCCCCCCCCCCGACCCCCTTAAATGAAGGGAGTACTCAGTAAATGCCCCTGAGGCCACCATTTCATACCTGTATTTCAAACATTTCCAGTGGGGAGACATCCCTGACCCCTTAACATGTGCAGAAGTCCCCGCTCCCGTACCTACCCGCTTTAGACACTATGCGCCTCGGCAGTGGCATCTTCGTTCTAGAATGGTGCACCCCCAGTCAAATATTTCTGGATCCGGGCCTGTGACCCCCCTATAATGAGAGGAGTGCCCCTCCAGTAAATGCACCAGAGGCCACCATTTCATACCTGTGTTTAAAAAATTTCCAGGGGAGACCCTTTACCTCCCTATAATGAGGGGAGTAATCCCTCCATTACCTCAAAATGCACCAGAGGCCACCATTTCATGCCTGTATTTTAAAAATTTCCAGGGGGAAAGCATGTTTGTTCTAGACTGATGCCCCCAGTCAAATATTTCTGGATCCGGGCCCGTGACCCTCCTATAATCAGGGGAGTGCCCCACCAGTAAATGCACCAGAGGCCACCATTTCATACCTGTATTAAAAAAAAGGGGGGGAGAGACCCCTAACACCCCAACCACCCCCCGTTATATTGACAGAGACCCCCTCCAATACCTACCCACTCTCAGCGCTATGCGCCTCGCGGTGACATCTTTGTTCTAGACTGGTGCCCCCCTCCACCCTCTCCCCCCCCCCTCCCCGCTCTGCCTACTCCAGTCAAATATTTCTGGGTCCGGTAATCAATATAGATGCAATATTATTATGTAGTAGTGACAGTACCAGTGCCGTAGCCACACTGAGGCAAACCGAGGCAGTTGCCTCCGTTAAAATTTGAGGAGCCAGAAAAAAGTAAAAAGTAGGCATATCACACTGATGAAAAGTTAAAAAGTATATTAATATCATTAGGAATATGTCAGAATATCATTTGCCTCATAACATCATTGAGGCAAGGTGAGGCAGAAGTCCTAGCAGTCATATTGATAGCCTTTGCACCAGGCCCGAATCCTTCAAAACTTTCTAGCCCCCCCCACCCGACCCCACTCCATCAACCCCAACACGGACAGAGCCCCCCTCCCGTGCCTACCCCATCTCGGACTATAAACTTACAAACTACTAGTTAACTGATAAATGGCATGTTGTTGTATATTTTTACTGATTGATTTCTGATTTTATTGCAATGATTGTATCCGACCATATACGTCTAGGATAAATCCCTAATTATCCCTGTTATCAATACATAGAGGATATTTGTTTGTTTTGAGTGAATATGGAATATATCTCACTGAGAAGTGAGAAAATTTCAAATATTTTCACGAGCGCGTAGCGCGAGTGAAAATGTGAACATTTTCTCACTTCGAGGTGAGATATATTCCATATTCACGAAAAACAAACAAATTTTCTTTTTATTTTATGCTCAATTACGTTGAGATGTGCATTTTGCAACAATTTTTGATCTCAGCGCGGGAAACAGACGCCCGTAAACAGACATGACGTCAGACGTGTTGTGACATTATAAAGACGCACACAACATAAAGTTCCATTTTATTTTATTTTTTGCTGCGTAACGTTATGAAATTCTCATTAAGTAAAATGATTTGAATCGAGAAATATACTATAAAGAACAAAGTGCGGCTACAGTTTTCATCCTGTTTTAAGCAAATAATTTAAAATTCATACACAATGTATGACGGGGGGGGGGGGGGGGGGCGGAGCTATATCTCTCACAGTGTGAAAATATAGATTTCATATTTTTTACAGTGTGAGTGATGAGATATGAAAATATTTAACTGATAGAATACAGTATTTCATTAGTTAGCATAAAATTTAA
>NW_026461002.1:0-42452 GCF_021730395.1 Mercenaria mercenaria | reverse complement strand
TTTTATCTGTACTATGTTTAAATGAACTGTTTTGCTCTAATCTAGATGTTGAATGTATGTCACAATATAACAGGTACCTAGTATATCTGGTAATTACTATCTGCTCAAACTAGGCTGCTTTGAGTTGGTGTATGTTTGACTAGCATTATTACGGTGCGGCTTAATGCCATAAGTTTTCAGAATGGTAGTCCAGACCTTGAGATCTATATGACAAAGGCATTGTAAAGACTAGCTGTTATCAAATGTTAAAAAAATCCAGGTAATTTGTGTTTGGGCTATGAAATGAGTCCTTTCAAATCTGTAACAGAAGAAAACGAAAAGGCATTAATGAACAAACATATTAATATTTTGTAATCAAATATGTGTTGTGCATTTATTGTCTGAAATATAAATACTACTATAGTGAATAGGAAAATCGACGTTTTTTTTTCTTGCTAACATGTATGTATACATTTAGACTTTTTTATTATTTCAGAGAAAAGAAGTCAGGTGAAGGTAACACGGGTACACCATCAAAAGATAAAAGGTAACATATTTGTTTATTATGGTGCTTGAAAACCTGTGTGTATAAAATATAATATTATGTTAAAAGGATGAATGTACTTCGATGAACACGTGTACGTCCACCAAATTGTTCAGTATCAGTGTCACAGTCGCTAATTTTTTGCTCAGGGAACCCTCGCAGTGGGGTAATTTGTATGTGAATTTTGTACGGTCGATGTTTGGTTTTGGAGTGCTAAATTCTTCCGAGAAGTTTTTTTCTTAGGTTTTTCCTTAGAAAATCTTGAATATATGGATTAAAATGAACTCTAAAGACTTGATCAATGAACATAGACTGTTTAAAAAGCACAACTCTTAAAATCTTGTTTTAGATTCAAATTTTGCTCAAATGGCATAAATATCCGTCCGCGTTGATTATTCAGTTGATTCAGTTTTGTTATATTTAAACTTTTTTCTGGTCCTCTGGGATCATGGGATCCATTCAATAGATGTGTAATTGGGTCCCGCTTGAGCCGGTTTTGGGGGCGTGAGAGGTGTTGCACATTTTATTACCTCTCATGTACAGACTCGATCAAACCAAGTCTGCTATTATTCTTTTTGTTGGTTGCATTTTGTGCTTCCAAGGGATCTTTTTACAGATTTTATTGATACATATCGTTAAAATGATCCATTTGAATTAAGTCGCACGCCTGTGGAGGGAATCATAAACTGCAGTGAAGTCGTTCCGAAAATAAACACTGGCCATATATTCATTAAACAGATGCACTGAGTTGTCGAACTGAGCTTGATGCAGGATAACATATGTTATGTTTACTTTAATGAATTAAAAGAAAAGTAGCAGAAAATCTACATATAATGAAAAACACGGATGAAATAATGCACGGAGGGGCACCTCGGGTCTGTAAAAAGTCGCAATATGACCTATGTCGGTGCGACGTTAAACCCAACAAAATTAATAAATATAATTTCATTTCATTTCAAGTTTATTATGTTATAGCTGTAGACACCCCAGGGAAAAGTTGCAAATATCTGTCCTTGATTTGCAGTATATAAATACGTGTAACTGTGCATCATTGTTTCAGGATAAGTCCGTCTGATGTTGGAAACTCTGCGATATCAAAACCTAATCTTCCCAAGGCAAGTCCAGATGCAGCGAAGTAAGTTTAATGTGATGATATGCACATAATTTAATAGTGGTATGTGATATGTGGAACGAAATAAAAGCTAAACACTTAATAAAATGCTCTCAAACTGAAGAAATACAAAGTTTAAAACATATGTGATCAAATAACTTCACATTTTCCATAAATGGCATACATTTCTGATAGTTCAATGCCATTTCAAGCGTAAAAGTAGAACCAACTTACATTTTCAGGTCATTGTTTTGAGCTCTAACTGTTATAATTCTTGTCAAATCTACTTTAGTTACGGGTCAATTCTGTTTGTAGCTAATAAAAAATAATTACAGTTACTACGCTTTTAAGCAAGATTACAAACTGAACTTTTTGCATTCTTGCAGATTTTGATAAGTTTGCATTTGTCAAAAGTACAGCATGCAATAACTTAAGAGCAAAATCGTGGCCTATGTATTTGTTTTGTTTGCCGACGTCAAAACAAATGAACAAGATTTTAGAAATATCTGTCTTTGAGAAGGAAGTTCTTTGATGTACTTTTAAATAGGTGTTAAAGAAAAAACATAATTATCAAAACGATTTCATTTTGGTAAGAAATCATAAAAAATAGTTTTTAAAATATGTAAGGAAAACATATTTATTTTACTCCTGTAGTCTGTTACTTTTGTGCGTTCTTGTGTAGCTTTGTGGATAGCTTACAAGCGGAGAGAGGAAATTTCCTGCATAGAGGGATATCTGACCCTCTATATAGTTTGACTTTTTTCAATTATTCGTACTTTCATGACTAAGAAATAGCTCGGTATTTTTTACTGTACTAATGTTTATTTGATTTAAGACCGTCTGTTTAGTAAGCCCATTTTGCTTGCAGTCATCGAAAAAATTTCACGAACTCAAACATATATGTGGTCTTAAGCTACTTTTACTGCAGACTTTATTTGATATTTAATAGGCATTCGGACATGGACAGACCGGTAGTATCATATAACCAAAAACGTCTTACGAACGATGACAAAAAAGAAGATAAACGTCAAGAGGAAACCGTAGAGGACAAGCTCAGACAATCACTGGAAAATAACGAACAACTTTTAAAACGGTAAGTAACTAGGCATTATTTTGTAGTTGTATTCTATTGCTTTGGCAAACTGACTTTTAGTCTCATCAATGTTCTGAATGTTCATTTCTTCATGTACGTCACTGCGGAATATTCCAAAATAATAAACTGGTTAATTTAATGTTTTACCCTTAATCACTCACTACTGTTTCATACAATGAAAGTCAAAAAAATACTATCCTTTCAATGGTTTTCATTCAAAAATCGCACAAGGCAGTGTCCCATATGCCTAGGCGTTTTGTCCGATGAATCGCTGTCGATTGATGCTGCTGCAGTATCATAAAGGCTGGAAAGTATACATTATTCACCAAATTTCAGTATTTTGTTTCATTTTATTTAGACAGTGACTCTGACGTTGATGTAGTTTGTAAATGGTGCTGTCTAATTATCCTACTACTTTCGTCGTTCTGAGGTGTAGAACGAGAGATTTTCTTCTATTGTATAATTTATTTTCTAAGTCGTTGGAGTAGTTAAGGTTTTCGAAATAGATTGATGAAAGCCAGTGCTAAGCTATAAGAGAGGTCGTCGTTTTTCTTTTCAAGTTTTTACTGACGATGCACAGTTTAAATCACTTGAGTATGAAGTGCTTGTAGCGAGTGTTTAGGATCAATGGATTTGCGTCATCTGTTCGTCCATCCATCGTCAGTGTAAGGATCAGCTTCTGCTTAATCAGTGAGCCAATATTGACAGAGTTTCCCGAGAATACTTCTTTGTTAGTGCCCTTTTAGATTCGGAATATAAGTTGGGTCACACATGCAGAGTTTTGGTTGCAATTGCTGCCGAATTTAAATAGAGAAAAGCTTAAATAAAGTGTTTTGGCGGATATGTTTCACGCATGACTCCTTGTCAATCTTGTTACCTGATTGAGCTGTGAGCAATTTTGTATGCTTGTAAGCTTATCTATAGCCGCCACATGTAACACATAAGGGAGACTCCTCCCCCAGAGACTGATAGTGACGTTAGTGGAAGGATAGCGCAAGATAAAAAAGATGCTCCAATCCCAGAAGCTTCCTAGGTTCTTTAGCGTGCTAGGTGAAAAACCCTTTCATGAGACTCTTATACCAATTTTAGTAATTGTAGTTTAGGCTCGAGTCCATGACTCATCTCGTGATTGATCTGTAGCCATTTTGGCTGTTATATCATGTATTAGTTTCTTTTCGTGGAAGATACCATTTTAGATAACATTGCCTCTCTATCTCTATCGGTGGATGGTGCCGCAGTGTATATAACAGGCTAAATCATATTCAGAAAACAAACGTATATATATATAGGAGGAAACGAGCCACATTAAGCCAGTATTCAACAGTTTTAAATCTATGTAGAAGTAATATTAGGAGAAACTCAAATTTAGAAATATAATGCTAAGTTCAGCAAAATGTATAGCTTAAGTCAGTCGAAAGTTTAAAGGCGAAATTGATATGTTGACCTGTAACCTTTTTTATTTCAATTTTATATCAATGAAATGGTTTGAGAAAATCCCTTGAAAATACGATAACGGTAGTGGATTAAATCGGCAATGTGTATTACGATGACTTCCTCGTTGAAATACGCAAACAATAATTCAACTCTGAGAACTCCTCAGTCTTGGTTGCGTGCAACTATATCTCCTGTGATCAACAAAGATCGTTCATAAGTATTACAGAATCTAACTTTTAAAGATTTTTACGAGTAGACATAATGTGTTAGAGTAGCAATATTGAAAAGTAATGAGGAACAAATGCAATGTGCTTTGTTATTTATTCTTATTGCTATCTTACATATTGACATCATGAATATAATGATTTTGAAATTTCATCTTACATTTGTATACGTCAATGTTTTATGTCCGTCGTTCTGTCCGTTCATCCGTCGTCTATAATTTCTTAAAAGAACATCTCCTTCTAAACCATCAACCTAATTACAGTCAAACTTCATGGTAAAGTACTACATTGGTTGTCCCCTTTCAGATTCGCTCTATGCAGAATTCTGAATGCTTTCAAATTTGCAATTAAACGAAAATCAAATAAAAGATCCCTGGTCGGAAACCGCTGGAACGATTTAAAAATAATTTCACAGTTCCTTTGGGTAGCACCCAGTAAAGTTCATTCATCTCAATATGTTTCGTAAAATAACGCGAACGCCTTGATCCGATTTTAAGAAAGTTTTACGATTCTTGTGTGACCATTTACCAAGATATTTCTCTGATAGGTAAAAAAAAACAAGAGAAAAAACGCGGCCGTTAAAGCTTGTACATTAACTTTAAATCTGCAAGTCAGTTTTTAAAGTTATTTGTCAGAAATGTTTCTTGTTATACCTGTAGGAGTTGTGGAAGTATTATGGTCCTCTCGGTTTTTGTTGTCGTCATTGTGTATTTATTTTATTCATTTTTTTTTCGATGTATATACCAATGCATACAAGTTTGCTGTAGGGGTTTGATTTAGTTTATATAGGACATAGCTTTACGTTAGACTTATTAGTGCTTCCATAATTGTCTTTATTAGCTGCAATGATATTCAGAAAGAATACGAAAATGTTAAAAAGGATTATGCAGAAATGGAGAGGAAGTTCGAGTCTATTTCAAAAGAAAAAGAAGACCTACTGGTGACGAATAATACGGTCACAAAAGAGAGGGACGAAACGATTCAGGCATACAAGGAATTAGGGGGAAAAGATATCGATAATCAAGGGTAAGGCTTTAAAATGTTACTGTTAGTATATTTCATTTTTATAAAAATGTAATTCAACATAATTAAATAACAAGTAATTCTAAATTTCTTAATTATTCCTAAATTTGTAGTTCAAATAAATTCATTTGAAGAAAGGCATTCATAATTGTGTACATTCTTTTGATTTATATTGCAGGACGATATTAGAACTGAAAACAAACGTGTCAGACATTCAAAAAAGGTATGACTGTACAACCAGGTTTTTTCCAACATAAAAGTTATTCGCATATGAGTCTGCTTCTGGCGTTTGTTACTATCAGTTACATAATGGTTTCCTATTCAAACGAAAGCCCGTAACTAAAACGTTAGATTCTCAACTTGGCTAGAATCTTGCTTGTCTAGCAGAGAAGAAAAGCATGAGCTGCTGACAAAACTTACCTAAATTGTGTACCGTTAAACAAAATAGTAAAATCATAATGAAATCTCTATCTACATTTGGATTTGTAGATACGGTCTAGTTTACCATACTTTAACATTGTTGTTGTATACAAACTTTTTTTCTGGATCCAACAAGTTTATGGACGTGCTGTTAATACAAGTTCTTTTTTTATTTTCAAATTCTGTGCCAGGGTGGTATATGTATTTCTACATAGGTGAATATCTGTTATCTGTGTCTTGTTTCTTCCATAGCAGTATCTTTTTGCAGTATATTAAGTTTCCATTCAATCCATAATTTGTTTCGCTTATGTTTACACACTACCTTTCATAAGCATAAATCATTTTTAATAAAATCTAATAAAACTGTTGACATAGGTAACTTTTTGCTACATATATGTTTACACATTTATAAGAAAATGCCAAATATACATCACGTGGGTAATTAGTTCTATTTTAACACGTAAACGACATCCGTTAAAACACAATTTCCTGTCGATTAACCTATCGTGAAAAACGTACCTAGTAAATCACTTATTAACAATTTTAAGCATTTCTTTTATATTTCCTAAATTATTAAGACGGTTCTGATTAACTACATTATAATTCAGTTAGTTGATGTCTATAACTAATTAGTTGACATGTGGAAATATATCCTTTTTTTCTCGCTTGCTATATTAAGAAAATAGGGCATTTTCTTGCTCTCAATTCAAGATGTGACTGCAAAATGATAAAATGCAGTGATAATAAATGAGGGTGTAATCAAATAGCCATACTGATAATATTATTAAAAACCATAAACTGAGTTGATACAAGCACTCGCACCAAATAGCAACACATTATGCCCAATCATTACGAAGGTATGGCTACGGAAGGACAAAATGTGCAGTATTTGATTGATTAAGGACAGAAACTCTGGCCATACTTAATTGATTCTTTGCAAATAAATGCTGATTTTGAGAAAATAAACATGATGTGATATCACGTGACTAGTTGGTAGTGCAAACATGTTTGATAAAGTTACAAAATGTTTTACTTGTCAAATGTCCAGTTACACTCGGCACACATTTGTAAGCAAAATCTGCCGAAACTCTCGATGAAAAACTACACTGTCATTTTGTCATCCGCGAAATTTAACATAAAAATAGATGCACGGATACACAGGTGCAACCGCAGGTGAGTACAGATAAAGCAAATCAATTTTGCGATCAAACAGACACGTGAACCACGTTCAGTAGTAATAAAAAAATGAAACCGACTGGATGTACATTCGACTCATCTTATATTGAAGACAATAGCATTGTCCCTGAAAACAAGTTTGTTGTAATGCACACTGATGAAATACTTAAACTTGACGTACTCTGTGGTATGATAGCATTAACGGTGTACCGACAGTAGAGAAAATAATCATAAAGTTGCCAAACCGGAAACGGAAATAAAAGTAACCAGCTTCAAATGAAAACACTGTAGTACAAACGGATTGACCAAGAGGCGAGAAATCGCAGAAATAGCTTGTTTTCGGAGGAAATAAGAAAATTTATGATGCCGAGAACTGAGAAAATGTACTATTTTTAAATCAACGCCTAGGAAATAAAACTTCACAAATCTATGAGGAGGAAGTTCACTGAATCGGCGCTCCTAAATGAGATAATAGTAGGCATATCATATGCAGATTCAATGAAAGAATGTATGTTTAATATTCTTGCAAAATCACTCCTCCTTAAAGGAACTCAGTATGGAATAAATAGGAATAACCCCCAAAGGATTGTCAAAGCTAGATCCAGGCTCTGGCCTATCTATAAAGAAAGAAAGGAACTCACAAGAAAAAGGGGAAAATCTACATAGACTTCCCAGTCTCAAAGTCAAAAACATCGAGTAAAGCAGGATGAATTCCAGGTCTGGAGGGAGATAATGCAGATGTCACAATAAACCAAGCTCAGTGATAAACCGGAAGTGATTCAAACCAAGCTGAAACAGACACGCACAACAAACTCACATGATAGATCCTAATTCCAAGAAAATAAGTTTGTAAATTTACTTGAATATTCTTATTTGCTTTAAGTTTGACTTTCCTGAAAAAAATTAACTTACTTAAGTAAATAAAACAATAATTTTGTGAAATCGTGGCCAGAGTGCTGAAGAACATTGAAACAACTTGAGGTTGCTGCTTTTAGCTGTGAAAAGAGAATGCTCATATATTTTTTTCTCAGAAAAAGAATGATGTTTTACCCATAAATTTAACTAACAATATCCAGAGCATGCATAAACTTCGACATTGAAAATGAAGAAGAACGAAATAAACCATCTGACGAACATCCTGACAGTGGCAAGGACTACAGTGTTTCACACACCAGGATATTGGGGATCGGGGGATCACATAAAATACGATGAACAAATAGCAGTTCAGTGAGTGTGACTACCGTTGGTACGAGATGCCCGCTACAGGACTGATAAATAGTTGGATGGGCGGACAGACACTCTGACAATGCCAGAAATATATTCCGACGCATTTTCGCGGGGGACAATGATGAATATTGCGATGAGAGTAAAAGTATGCTTGGACAGACCTAAAACTGAATTGCATTATGATTTGACCTGAATCAACTGTATTGTATTGCCTACATCAGAATTAATAGTTTAATTGTGCCCGTTATCATTTCTATTCAATAGCTATAGCATGGAGATGTTCAAGTTCATATTACAACAGATTTTAACATTTGATGCCCCAATATATTTTGCTTCTTTTTTACAATGTCGTCCATTTACATCCGCTACTTCGAACGGCATTTTATAATTTTTGGTTGAGGGTTTATCCTGCTACCAAAGATAAAGTGTATTTTCGACAATCATAACATCTTTATTTTATTCCGAATCACACTCAAAGGATGTTCATGTGCTACACAAAATAGTCCCATTCATGAACAATGCGGATGAATTATCAATGAACCTGTATCCACTCACACTGACCATTTAGATTATGAAAGATCTGTCAGTGATAAGGTATTCCAGCCCATAGTTACATCACAAGCTGGGTCAGGCAGAGTCTGGCATTTAAACAGAAAATAAATCTACCAAAATACCCGCAGCCATCAGACATTTCAAGGCTTTGATTGTCGTTGTTTCCATGTCTCGATTTGCCGCCCCCGCCAGAATGACAAAACGAGAAATGCAGCGTGACAGAACGGAGGTCTGACACAGTTGTACAGGTCTAAACTGCGCCTTAAAACTGTCTCCTTTCTTTATGATGCGGATATTTAAACAACAAAAAAGCACAATACTGTTCTTTCGCATACGCCATTACGACACTTTTGATCTATCGTTGTGTCATTCTTTTGCCACTGCCACAACGACGGAACGAAGCGTTATTGAACACAAATGAAGGAAAGCGCTATAGGATTTTCAAGGTATAATTAGCTTTTAACCAGATTTTAGGGTTGTGTACATGTAGTACTCTCAAAATAAATTGTTTTTCCGGCTGTTCATCCGTCCATGCATGCGTGCGTCTGTCCGACCAAAATTGAAAATGTTTATCATTTATTAAGTATTTAACGAATATCACCAAACCTCACATAATAACTAATTAGCACAATGTCATGACATTTGCTCACTGTCAGTATCCCCTTGACTAAGTTAAGACAGAATTGATTTGTTTGAAAAACAAAGAAAATGCTTTTCAAAAAATACTTAAACTAGAATCACCAAACCTCACATAATAATAAATTAGCACATGACCTTAGCTCACGCATTGTATTATTTCCTTGACCTAGTAAAGACAGAGTCTTTCCCCTAGATTTAGTTTAAAAAATGAAAATGCTTATAATTAAAAAAAATGTTAACTAGAATCTCCACTCCCTCATATAATAATTGAGGTGCACGTGACCTTTGTTTAAATGTTGTATTATCCCCCTTGACCTAGTAAAAGCAGATATTTTCCTCTTTATTTCGTAAAAATGGGATTTTCAAACTATATTAAGGTAAGCTGTTGGTGAACATTTATGAAACTTTACATAAATATAGATGATGTGATGCATGCGCAGTTTCTTAAGGATCACTTCGTTAACTTCGGAGTTATCAAGAGGGAAATACACGGCTTGGTTGAGCCTTATTGCCATAGTGGCACACCTAGTGTCATAACTACCCATGGGCTTATCCCGGGTCCATTATGAAACTATGTACGCCGTTATGGCAGCCGTTTATTGACTATTTATTATATACCTTCGTTAACACGGGGGACATTGATATAATTATGATTTTTTAATAATTGCAACTTTATTGCCATTCGATTCTTTTAAAGTTCGTAAACTCTCAAAAATACACTTCAAGAAACCTAATTCAAATATAGAAAAGTTTTTTCCTGTTGATTATGTAAAAGATAAGAACCAAAAAGCCATTGCACGGCTTTTGTGTAGTAAAACTTGTGTGTATCTGGAAATCAGTATCTTTCAAAATGGAGTCATCTCATTCACAAAACAACCTATTCGGTGATGTATATAAATTCGCTGAATTTGATTGTTTTCACATATGTTAACTAGCTCTGTATACGTTTACTGGAAAGTAACAGAAAGACAGAACGACAAAACAATATTTGGTATTTATTGTCCTGTCGTCCTGACTTTGTTGCTGGGTCGGAGGAACAATCAAAAGGCACGACAAGGACAATAAATAAGGGTATGAGAAAGAGCTAGCCTTTTTCGTTGTTTTTATTCGTTGTTTTGTTCTCTTTGTGCCAGTCATAATGACTGAACGACTGTTTAAATTTGCCCTTCCGGTGTGTACATAGGTATCGCTTTTTACTTCGTTATGTCAGGCTGCATTTCCCGTTATATCTTGTGACAGCAAGACCAGACAACGAAACAAACAGCGGTGGCGGGGTCGGGGGTGGGAAAGGCGCTGGCCTGGGGAGGGGGAGGGGATGGGGGGGGGGGGGGGGGCAAAATGTCGAGACGAAAAAAAAAACGATTAAGTATTGCGACAAAAAATGACAGAAATCGTCCTCCATAGATATCGTCTTTATATGACCCCAATATACTCGTTTATAAGGAAAATGCTCAAAATGATTGGCTCACTGAATTTTACTAATTGACTGTTCTCGCTCCACAATGATAATGATACACTCAGTTAGAAGACAGCAAGAAACAGATTTTGTGTTTGATCGTCCATTCCAGGACGTCAAAGGGTAGTGTCACGTCAGCAAGCCAGTCATATTGTCCTTCCCATCTACGATATAGCTTTTCAAACAGCAACACAGACCAGCTAGGAAGCAAGAGGATTTATCAACAGCGCATTAGACGCTCTACCGTGCGACAATCCAAGATAGATGTTGAAGTTTTTACTCTTAACGAATAGTTTTGACACCAGAGAGGCGACATAACCGTAAGTTGTGGTGTGGTCGGCATCTGCGTTGGACGCAAAATCAATGGAAAAGTGTTCTTATCACTGATAAGACTTTCAAGGTTTTGTATGGATACAGGCATAAGGAGGGGGTCTCCGTGGCCAAGTGGTTATGATCGCTGACTTCAAATCATTTGCCCCTCATCAATGTGGGTGCGAACCGCACTCGGAGCGTTGAATTCTTCATGTGAGGATGCCAGCCATCCAGCTGGCTTAAGGAAAGTCGGTGGTTCTATCCAGGTGTCCACTCGTGATGAAATAATGCACGGAGGTGCAACTGGGGTCTTCCTCCACCATTAAAGCTGGAAAGTCGCCATATGACCTATGATGTGTCGGTGCGAAACCAAAAACAGGCGTAAGGATTAGCGCCGGTGTTACATGGATTGCAGCGTGAGACAGCGTGCATGTTTCAAAAGACGGTAGTGTAATGCAGCGGGCCATTCGTCATGGCACCGCAAAACACCCCTGACAGTGGTTGGGAGAGCTCTGACTACTTGACGATGCGTTTACGGAACTTGAAATAGGATGCAGGGTTGTGCCAAATTATTTTAAGAAATAATTAATTAATTACAATTATTTTGGCAATCTACTCAATTAAATTACAATTAATTACTTAGTTTTGGGGACAAATAATTAATTAATTACAATTATTCAGGACAAATAATTAATTATCATTAATTAATCAGCAGTGGCATCAATAAGCACATACATAGATTTTAGCAAAGAGCACTTTGATATACATTTTAGTTTCTTTCTCAGAATAACTGCAAATAGGCATGCACGTACATTCAGACTTTAGCAAAGAGCACTTTAATATACATTTTAGTTTCTTCCTCAAAATTATTGTCATTCAGTATATTAGATCTGTCTCAAACTGCTTTATTGCATTTTATCACCATAAAAGCCTCAAAGTTTTTATCTGTTATTTTGCACCGGACTGGGCGAAAAACCTTGCCTGCAATAGAATAGAGAAAAGTGAAAACTTCACAGGTCGCTTAACACGACAAAAATGAAAATGTTGCAGGCTCGGTTTGATTGAGCCTGTTCATGGACGGTAGTGGACATGCATGCTACCGTCCACGCCCTCTAGCCCCGGGTTGCGCAGAACTCAACATTTACAAATGCTAAAAGTACAAAGAAACAATTTAGAGACATCCGCAGATGTATTCAAACGGCGGTGAACATGGAACCTTCAATGATACACGTGTTGAGGGGTGTAATTCCATGAAGAATGAAGAGCGGCGTTTGGTCCCCAGATAAAGTAAAAGGTTTGCCCCAAACGAGAAAACAGTGGGCAGAAATAAACAAACTGGAATTTACTATAATATATATAGAAGGGGATCTGAGGTTATGGAGCCTGCGTATCACAGGAGCTGTCAAAAGACAAAATTAAAAAGCAGGCACCATATCCAAAGGGTGATTAAACAATATCCAAGGCTATGAAAGCGGGAGTATTGGAACCAACCAGGCCGAAATGGTCATGTTGAGAAACTAAACAGTACCAATAACACGACATAAAAGTCGTGCTGAACGATCTGAGAAGATCGAAATATAACAGCCCTGACTGAATGTACGGGGAGACTTTTTACGACCGCCACACGGCACAAACAACGCTGCTGTGATAATAACATAGAGAAAAGTGAAAACTTCACAGGTCGCTCAACACGACAAAAATGAAAGTGTTGCAGGCTCGGTTTGATTGAGCCTGTTCATGGACGGTAGTGGACATGCATGCTACCGTCCAGGCCCTCTAGCCCCGGGTTAAAACAGTCTTTCAACTGGTACAGACGATGCTGGAAGTGCTAAGTAATTAGCGGCCATTTTAACAGTGAAAGCAACCTCTTTTGATTAATGAGCAAAACTGTAAAGGGTCAGAATTGTAGGATTCACATTCTTCTGCAAGATATTTGTCAAACTTTGACAAGTGTCCAGATGTGTGCCTTCTGTATGATGGAGCTGTTGCTATAACACTGAATATGCTACTGGAGCAAACTAGATTAATAATGTGCTACCTACATGTTGGCCTGTGTTTATGAAGTGAAACTTCTATATTCACTCAAAAATAACTCTTCAGTAAAAAGAACATTAATATTGGCAAACAGTATTTACTGGACAAAACTTGTTGCCCAGATTTTTTTCAATAGATTAAGGCCAGAGGGAATTATTATCATTAATAGATTATTTTATAAAACAGAGTTTGTGTTGCAACCATAATTAAAGTTATTTCAGACCAGAAATGAACCACTACATGTGATGAAAGAATACAAAAGGTGTTGACACCTTGTTATTTACAGCACAATAGGTGTAAACAATAACTAATTTAGTGTGAAATTTCACCTCTGCACTAATAGATGAGGCAAAATAATTAAAATAATTAGATTTAATTGACAATTATTCGTCAAATTTGAGTCAGTAATTAATAAATTACAATTACGTTTATTGAGTTGTTTTTCAAATTTGTTAATTATTTATAATTAATTAAATTATAATAATAATTAGCCACAAGCCTGTTAGAAAGTTGTGACCATCATGACGTCACGTTGATAGTGTCACGTTCAGCCAGAATAAAATCTGAGTTCCTTGGTCGAAACAACATTCTTCAGCATTTACGCCAGATCTATTGAGAATTTATAGTACCAGCTCTGCTTGCGAGAGTACAACGGACGTCACAGCAAAAAGGCGCAGTTAGTGCAGGCACTGATAGACGTGTACAAGTACAGGATACAGCATCTTATCTGCAGATTGAGGCGGTGATGCTAACCTGTAGTAGATGAAATCTGCAGACACACTCGTTACTGACTTTAGTGAAAATTAAGTTTTACCTGTTCTTCACATAGACATTACCATTCAGCTCAAAATGAAGTATAAAATCACTTGCACTTTCATGAAATATTTGTTGTAAACTCCTTTATCATATTTCAGTTTTTACATACAAAAGTAGAGCAGTCTATAGAGACAAACTATTGTTTCATTGATCGTGTGCCTGTAATAATCCTTTTTAATACCTACAGAAAACAACATGCAATTTTGATTTAAAACAAAAATAAGAAATTCAGACAGAGTTATTAAACGCAAAAATTCAAAAGATGACAATATGGATGTCCGGCTTAAATCATACAGATACATGTATAAACGAGTCAGAGTATCAGTGTTCAGTTCCAATGACATAACATTTGCAATGAATATTTTCTTAAATAGATATAATGATATGGAAAATTGCAAGTCTAAGGTAGAAAACCAGTTAACAGAAGAACAGAAGTCATGGAGGCAAGAAAAATGTAGACACAAAAATGAAATAGAAAAAGCAAATAAGGCGTAAGTTGTATTATCTTCCCATCATAAGTACTATTTACTATATTTTTTATGTAGTTTTGATTTATATATATATATATATATATATTCCTTTACTATAACACAAATTTTATGCATATTTCTTAGTAAATATGAAATAAATATAAATTATTTATTCAGTTACATTTTTATATTATGAAAATGTTCACATACTAAAAGACAATAAGAACCATGTTTTCAATGATGTACATTCTGACCTATATTATCACATATTTGATTTTAGATGAATTAATTCAATCAGTTTGGAGAAAAAAGGGAACATATACTGTGTCTAGGTAACCTACTGATGGACGTTCATGAAGCTTTACAAATGTAGAGGCTGTGGTGCATGCGCAGTTTCATATAGATTACTTTATTAACTTCAGAGTTATGGTTCTTGAATTATTATAAATTTAACCTAACTAAGTAATCCATTGATGGATCTTTATGAAATTTAAAGTAATATAGTTCACTATAGGGCGGAAGTGCATGGATCTCTTGAATAATTTCACTATACCCGCACAAAACGAAGTTTGCGGGGTGGGGGTATATAGGAGTGAGCTTGTCGGTCGGTCGGTCGGTTGGTCGGTCGGTCCGTTGGTTTTGCATGGTTTCCGGATGATAACTCAAGAAAGGCTTGACCAATTTTAAATAATTTTTGGTACACAGGTGTAACATCAGAAAATACAGGTCAAGTTCGAATTTGGGGTCAGTAGGTCAATGGTCAAGGTCACAGTGACCCTGAACAGTTAAACGGTTTCCGGATTATAACTTGAGAATGCTTGGGCCTAGGATCATAAATTTTGGTACACAGGTGTAACATCATGAAATGCAGGTTAAGTTCTACTTTAAGTTTTGTAGGTCAAAGGTCAAGGTCACAGGGACTCGGAACAGTTAAATGTTTTCCGGATGATAACTTGAGAACGCTTGGGCCTAGGATCATAAATTTTAGTCTACAGGTATAACATCATAAAATGCAGGTCAAGTTCGACTTTGAGGTCTGTAGGTCAAAGGTCAAGGTCACAGTGACTCGGAACAGTTAAATGGTTTCCGGATGATAACTTGAGAATGCTTAGGCCTAGGATCATGAAAATTGATAGGGAGGTTGGTTATGACTAGCAGATGATCCCTAATGATTTTGAGGTCAGCAGGTCTCAGGTCAAGGTCACAGTGACCCGGAACATTTAAACAGTTTCCAGACAATAACTTCAGAATGCTTGGGACTAGGATCAGGAAACTTAATCTGGATGTTGGTCATGTCAAGCAGATGACCCGTATTGATTTTGAGTTCCAATGGTCAAAGGACATTTAAACCTTTTACAGACAATAACTTGAGAACGCTTGGGCGGAGGATCATGAAACTTCATAGGGAGGTTGATCATGACTAGCAGATGACCTCTATTGATTTTATGGTCAGTAGGTCAAAGGTCAAGCAAGTTCGGCTTTGACATTGGCTTAGTTCTGTGACAAGGCCATATTGTGGGTGTATAATTCGTCACTCCTGTGACAACTCTAGTTATTATTGCTCTTTGAAATTCTTTAAGTTCATGCAATCCTTTTCGCGCTTTAACGTGCCTTTAAGTAATTAAACAGGAAGTAGATCGTCTGAATTATTCTTATAAATTTGCAAAAGATTTGTTTAGCAAATACTAAGTAACAGTAAAATGTAAGTTGTTCATGATATTTTCCATCAGAAATTGGTAATCTTACCCCGATGCAAATGCCAAGGTCCAAGAGTAAGTATTTACCGGTAATCATTGATGTAAGGTTGTCTATGTAAAATATTTATCCATTGTGTTCCAGTCACATTTGCTTAATAAGAGAAACAAGGTTTTGTTTATAGTTTTTCAACGTTTCACAAGAAACGTGGTTGAACTGCCCTAGTGAAGTTCTGGTCTAGATTACAAAACCGTTCTGACTGGCTGATATGAAAATGTATGTCAGTCGTCGGTTAGTTTAAACATATTGTATTTCAAACATATGTGCATACTACAATTTACAATATTGTTATCATACATGCTGAAAAAGGATTAGATCGGAAAGCTAAGCTTATAAAGGTCTTCTCCTATATGGGATAACTTACAGTAAATTTTGCAGTATTACATAATTTGTTTGAAATGTGTTATCGAACAAAAATTTATTTGATATGCATTGATTCGAAAAATGACACGAAACATTAGTATCAAGTTAGGACAAAGTTTTGAAAAGGAGTCGAAATTAGAAAATAGAAGTTTATTGTAATATTTATAACATTAAAAATTAAAGAAAGTTTATGCATATTAAGAAGATTCCGTCCGCTAATATGATATGCATAGACAAATAATAATATAAATAGTGAAGTTAAAGGCGTCCAATGGAAATGAGAGGAAAACGAAATAAATGTATGAGGTTTGGTTTGGATTGATGAAGGTTTGGAGCAAAATGGAATGTTTCTTAATGTAGTTAATCTCATGGAAAACGTTTTGAACTGCTAGGAATATACTGTTATTAATGTCATCGCTAAGATTCTGGTCACCATACAGGAAAGTGTGCAGAGTGACAGTGCAGAAGCTGGAGGTTGTTTAAAGGAGTCTTCTATCGTTGTACTCTTGACATTCAAAGAAGAAATGATGATTGCTCTCAATGCTTCCGCACTGACAAAGGGGTGAAGGATAGATGTTTTTCTTGTAGAGATGTTGGTTGAGAGAACTACACGCAGTACGCAGCCGCGCATTATAAATTTGCCGTTTCTGGAGGTTTAGAGAATGCAAAAAGGGCATAGATAGGACAGTGATATCGTTGATTCTGGTCAAGTATTGGTTCTCCGACCCCAGAAGTTACAACATGGTGACTACACGAAACGAGAAAGAGATCAAGTAAAGAGGAAGAGAACTGTGTGAAGTGGGTTGGCTCTGTAATGAGTTGGTCGAGATTGAACTGTTGGCAGATAGAAACAAGTTTGCGACACAAGTTCGGATTGGAGGGATTGGAATTAAAATCGCCAGTTACAATAAAGTCTGTTATATTTGTGTCGAGTGTCAATCTAAGTGATTCTTCAGTCAGGGTAGTGTAATGTATATCTGCATTCTGAGGACGATAGAAGACTCCGATGAGAATTCGCTTGGAGTGAGAAGGCTTTACTTCTACCCAAAGGCACTCTAGACCTCTGAGCTCGAGGTCAGGCCGTCGCTTGTAATACAGAGTATTTTTTTAGATAAACGGTTACTCCCCCATGACTGTCTCCGTTCTATCTTTTCTTTCTGGAATATGAAAGTTTGGAATCTTTATATCGTCATTGGAAGTGATAGAGTTTAGCCATGTTTCAGAGAATGCTAAGATGTCAAAAGAGTTAAATTCAGCCCCAAAATATCGACTTTGTACATTGTAGTGTAAAACAGACAGGCTGTTACCTCTTGTCATGAGCTTGAATAATATCTGAGACATGGACGATGTAGAGGAGCAAGTAGAGCTGTGGGATATAATGAAGATGGACCGGAATTTGGATTGATATCTCCGGCCGTATCAAGTAGGAAAATAAGCCATGTACTGCACACTGTTAGTTCCAAACATATAAGAATTGATTTGGTTAGAAGAATATTTTGAATACAATTAATACCTTGAATGGCACGTTTGTGTGGATAGCTAATTCGATGTCTAACTTTAATCTGTACTTGAGTGTATAAGGAGTAAGTATAGAAACTGTTTGAAATGGTAAAGATTAGTATCGTGGCATGTAAGAGTAATGTGAATTTCCACGGGCATATATAAGACTGCATGATCGACGTGGAAGAAGTGTATTTCATTATGTTACTGATGTATTAACATCAAGAGCCATGTAACCAAGATCATGCAAATATGCGAAGTGTACATTGTCCAGTTTCTACCGTTCATACAAAACCAAACCAAAAAACGAAACAAATGGTAGAGGGAAAACGAGAAAGAAGAGAAGTTCAAAAAGAAAAGAAACTGGAAATGCATAATGGAAGTTGAGCGCAATGATATAAAAATGAGGAAGTGAAATATGAAGTTAACTAACGTGTGAAGCATTATTTCGAAAGAAACTATAAAGAGCATTCTTAATCAAATAAATGTATATGATTCCGTATTGTTTTGGAGATTTTTCCGAGAAGATATACAAAATATAATTTTCGTAAAAGTTTTGATACAGTAAATATCATTGCTAAAAGACCTGAATCAAGTTAATAGTATCTCTTATTCAGATAGACGAAGTATATGATTCCGTATTGTTTCGAAAAATATTTCCAAGAAGTTGTACAAATTATTAGTTTTCATAAAAGTTTAGCTACATTAAATATCATTGCTAAAAAACTTTGGAACATAAAAATAGTACCTTAGTTACAGTCTGATAAACAAATCATAAACCTAGTGCAATGAACATGTTTATATAGACAATATTTATATGACTGTTTAGAAAAACCTTTTTATTGGAATTTGATTTAAAGTGATATGTCATAGTACACTAAACATATGTATACAGACATATATATATAAAACTGATACATATTTAGAGATACAATCCAAAGCTACAAATACATGCCGCCACAATGAATGTTGGTCATGAGACATGCTATTGTATCACTGATGCGAGACCAAGACAGTCACTGAGCAGTAGTATACTGCGCACAGTCATTTTTAGTAACCGAATGATTGTTTGAATTTAGATAGAGCATTGCTGCTTTCAATCCGGTGTGTCCGCATATTGTTGTCTTCTATAATAATTATTCCGTCTGATGTCTGCACACTGTTAATGCTCTTAGATTTAACAAGATTTCGAGCATCAAAAAATATATTGCTTCTTTCGCGCGTCAAATCTTCATTAATGAAGATACCAGAATAATCCGTTGCTTTAAGTTTGGATTTCTTCATGAACAGTTTTTGCCTAGCTCTATACGTACTAAATTTGACGACGATGTCTCTAGGGCGAGACGGGGTGGGTCTACCGTTGGTGATCGCCTCGGCATAGGTTTTAGGTCTTCCCACACGATTACTTCTATCGATCTCGTCGATGGACATGTTAACACCAAGGTCCTTCGCTAGTGTTAAGATTTTATGGTCAGTGTCTTCCCCTATCTCCTCATGAAATCCAGACACCCTCAAACTGTTTCATCGACTGTACTGTTCAGCTGCGTCGAATTTTAGTTCGAGTGAAGCAACTCTGGCCCTCAGGATCGAATTCTCTTCCTCGAGTTTGTTTATTTTCAGGGTAACGTGAGTCATTACTTCCTGTATGACGGAAGCCACTTGGACACTAAGTCTGCTTTCGTACGTATTCGAGAATATTTTTTCGAGCATTTCACTAATTTGAATAAAGTCAGATTCCCCTAATTTTCGTGATCTGCTGTGATATAATGGTTTAAAGAATCCATTATACCAAATACTTCTTAGGCATTCTTTTCAGATAGCTTTTCGGTCAATAATAAGTCATGTACTTTAAGAATATATTTCGCATTCATTTTCACACTTAGCTTTACGGTTTAGAATTTAGTCCTGTGCATTAAATGACAGGTTACATTACATCGCCCAGTTAATGCATTGTCCAGCGATGCATGTTTCAAAACTACTAATTGTTTTGACAACTGACTAACTGGTTAAATGACAGGGTAATTATAAACACCCGGTCTTTTGATCACGCCGCATGACTCAAGTCACGAATAATTTCTTTCATAAGCAGAAGTTTTGAGACAAAACTTCAGTATCATTCTGGTACTCAGTAGGGATATATGCGTACGTTCGATACTCGCAAAATGAATTAGTTAGATTAGGACCGAGACAATCAACGATGAAGTATTAATGTTAAAGTGTAAAGATCATTTGAAATAACAGTGTTTATGTTAGAGAATTATGAAGAAAGACATTGATGTTTATATATTATCGTAGCATATAGTACAATATTAAATGGTAGTTATTATATAGAACAGAGTTGTTGTTGTTGTAGTTAGTAGACTAAGGGTGAACCTTAGTAACTGTTACATCACACTGCTGCCCAGAGTCGTCGTTGTCCTGTTCATCGGTAGACGCTATTAAGGATCCGGCTTTACATTTTTAAGTCATTTTGGTCATTGGGAGAAGACAAGTTTCTCTTCCTTACAAGTTTCTCAATTAGTAGGGTAGCGTCAGTCATTATTGTTCCGTTACTTTAATGTGCAGTATACGAAATGTCCACACTAATATATATAGTCGGCCAAATATCTTGAAATCTCCAGACCGTGACACAGGTAAGAAAAATCAGATGATTCACTTAAAAATGCAGTTTTCTCAAAATTAACAATAGGAAAATGTCACTTTGGCAATTCTTCATCAAGAATGATACCTCCTAATAGTTTTTATTTATTTCCATTGCACTCACACTCGCAAAAGTTACAGAATTTTAATTTCTTCCTTCCACGAAATGGCCATCAACCTGCCATAACAGGGGAGATTACTTGACGATTACTCGTCGGTTAACATCACGTGTACGCTAAAATGTTTATATGTAGCATAAATGTGCAATATGAATAAAATAAACAGTATAGACGTATACCAATGTATGACTTCAAATTCAAAATTATATCTAAGATGAATTTCATTTATCATTTCGACATTTATTGTCAGACTTTTTGAGAATATTTTGCATTTTGTTTCTGTTTGTTTACCTTTCGCCTAACATGTGCACATTGCTGTGACATCAAGACCTGATATTCATTAGGGAAGTTAACGCAAGTTTTTTTTCTGTAACGTTAACGAAAGCATAAAATATGTGGAGTATCTCTTGCTATATGAAATATTGAGACAATGTGACTGGTACACGATTGAAGATAAATTACCGTTTGTTCAATATGCTGGACACCCATTAACCGAACTGTGCGTTTTAGGTGAGAAATGTACAATTGAAATGGGTTAGTGCACATTCTCGTTTATGACCATGATTCTTAAAAAGTACCTAGGGGTAGTGTATAAATTGTACAGAGGCATTTTCATTCAGGTCTGGTGCCAGAGATTCAGACGGAGTAATTAAATGCTAGTATACAAAAGGCAAAATTATGGCTTTCCGGCGTAAAATGATACAGGTACCTATAAAACGAGTCAGCGAATCAGTGTTTAAGTCATAATGATTTATTCTCTTTAATAGATATAATGAAGTGACAAAGCAGTTAAAAGAAGAACGGAAGTCGTGGACGCAAGAAAAAAGTAATCTGCAAAAAGAGCATGATGATGAAAGTAAAAAGCACAAAAAGGAAATTGATAAGTTAAATAAGGCGTAAGTTTTATTATCTTCTTTGAATTGTGTATTACAGTAAAGTACTGGTTACTATATCTTTTTATTATATACCTATATAAATTCTGTAAACAATCGGCTTGTATTTCACAATTAAATATGAACAGACATACACAAATTCCGGACTGTACCTTTTAAATTCCGTATTATACCTTCCGTATTGTATGCTACAGAACTATTTTTATTAATATGCATGACCCGACACATTTCTATAAATAGCGCACATAAAAACTTCACTAAGTTCCAATTAATATTGATAAAAATTGAAGATTTCGTTCAAGAACAAAACAAGAATCAAAATGGTAAAGGTATATAATAAAAAGGTCATTATAACAGTAGCTACATCTGGGACTTTATATTCGGCTCTCGTGGAATTTGCAAGGTCGGATCACACTCGGCTTGCGGCCTCGTGAGATCCGATCTGGCAAAATCCACCCGAGCCGAATACTGCATCCCAGATCAAGCTACTGTTATAATAACCCAATTAGATTTAGTTTTAATGAATATAACAGACTATTCAATACAGATTCCGGATACGGAAACACAGATTTTATGCTATAATTAAAGAGTACATGTCCTTGTTAATAATTTCAATCATATGACTGACTTGTAAATCTTGATATCCTAATCCACAACATGTACGTGGGATACTTGTTTTCATGGTTCAATGTTTGGAAACTTTAAAAGTTTTGATGACGAAATCATAAATTGAAAAGCTAGTGCAGAAATATGTTTACTTCGAATTGTAAGGATCTTTTCTAGTATTCATGTATATGTAAACCCTGCCTTCAACGCGCACATTTAACATAATGCCCAATTGATGCTTAATGCATTGTGTGCTTTATTTGGCAGGGTTTACACAGGCATAAACAACATGACTCGTAAAATAACAGAAGATGTTTATTGTTATACTCTCTAATTTAATTCATTGAAGAATTGGCAGTCTTAACCAGAAAGTGGCAGATAAAGACCGTTTATGACCATGATTCTTAAAGAGTACCTAGGGGTAGTGTATTAATTGTACAGAGGCATTTTCATTCAGGTCTGGTGCCAGAGATTCAGACGGAGTAATTAAATGCTAGTATACAAAAGGCAAAATTATGGCTTTCCGGCGTAAAATCATACAGGTACCTATAAAACGAGTCAGCGAATCAGTGTTTAAGTCATAATGATTTATTCTCTTTAATAGATATAATGAAGTGACAAAGCAGTTAAAAGAAGAACGGAAGTCGTGGACGCAAGAAAAAAGTAATCTGCAAAAAAAGCATGATGATGAAAGTAAAAAGGACAAAAAGGAAATTGATAAGGCAAATAAGGCGTAAGTTTTATTATCTTCTTTGAATTGTGTATTACAGTAAAGTACTGGTTACTATATCTTTTTATTATATACCTATATAAATTCTGTAAACAATCGGCTTGTATTTCACAATTAAATATGAACAGACAGACACAAATTCCGGACTGTACCTTTTAAATTCCGTATTATACCTTCCGTATTGTATGCTACCGGACTATTTTCATTAATATGCATGACCCGACACATTTCTATGAATAGCGCACATAAAAACTTCACTAAGTTCCAATTAATATCGATAAAAATTGAAGATTTCGTTCAAGAACAAAACAAGAATCAAAATGGTAAAGGTATGTAATAAAAAGGTCATTATAACAATAGCTACATCTGGGACTTTATATTCGGCTCTCGTGAAATTTGCAAGGTCGGATCACACTCGGCTTGCGGCCTCGATCTGGCAAAATCCACTCGAGCCGAATACTGCATCCCAGATCAAGCTACTGTTATAATAACCCAATTAGATTTAGTTTTAATGAATATAACAGACTATTCAATACAGATTCCGGATACGGAAACACAGATTTTATGCTATAATTAGAGTACATGTCCTTATTAATAATTTCAATCATATGACTTGTAAATCTTGATATCCTAATCCACAACATGTACGTGGGATACTTGTTTTCGTGGTTCAATGTTTGGAAACTTTAAAAGTTTTGATGATGAAATCATAAATTGAAAAGCTAGTGCAGAAATATATTTACTTTGAGTTGTAAGGATCTTTTCTAGTATTCATGTATATGTAAACCCTGCCTTTAACGCGCACATTTAACATAATGCCCAATTGATGCTTAATGCATTGTGTGCTTTATTTGGCAGGGTTTACACAGGCATAAACAACATGACTCGTAAAATAACAGAAGATGTTTATTGTTATACTCTAATTTAATTCATTGAAGAATTGGCAGTCTTAACCAGAAAGTGGCAGATAAAGAGGAAGAACTTAAGAAAAAGAAGAATTTTATGGAGAAGCTCATACGGTAAATAGTTTTACTTTCTGACTCTTCCGATTGGTCTTCATAGAGGGAAAATATATTCGTACAAGTCCAAAAATATAACCTT
The DNA here is from genome assembly GCF_021730395.1 of Mercenaria mercenaria. Taxonomy (NCBI): domain Eukaryota; kingdom Metazoa; phylum Mollusca; class Bivalvia; order Venerida; family Veneridae; genus Mercenaria; species Mercenaria mercenaria. The sequence goes on along the minus strand of NW_026461002.1, from coordinate 18,235 downwards.
TGTTTTTGAGAAATCATTAAAATAAACATCTGCTAATGTCAAATATATACAGGTATATTTTATAATTTTGTGCATCTGTGTAGATATGTTTTTAAGTATATTTGCCACCCTGCTAGCAGAATAGACGAAACTGTGTCTCAGAAATACACGAAAACGGTTGAAAACAATGATGTATGTCTAAATAGAAAAAATGTACAATATAGCACATTTACATCCTAAGTGGAGTATTTCTGTTAAAAATTCGTTATTTCAAGATTGATCAATATGCAGAATGTAAGCATGTTTATCTTTGTGTACGTCGTGCTCATTGTGTGCCATTAGAATCGCTAGATGTCCGTCTTCCACAATTTGCTTTATTGAACTTCTTCTCGTGAACCGCAAACTTAGCCAGAAACATCCAGACATCGAGATCTCCATGGTTCTGTTTGACTAATCCACATAGCCGCCATAGCTAAAAATAGTAAAAAAAAAATGAAAATCTTCCAGTCTTAAGCCACAGGACCCAGAGCGTAGACACTTCGTATGTAGCATTGTCTTGTGGTCCTATATAAGGATTTATTTCAATTTATTTATTTATTTGGGTTTTACGGCGCACCAACACAGCATAGGTTATATGGCGCCAAACAGGACTCCAAATTTTGGTTTCACATCTCATTTACATCGAAATAAAAACATGAGGTATGGAATCAAAATTTGCATAGATTTATTTCAAAGCATGCCCCTCAGGTCAAAATTGTCTTCGCCTGGGGTTAAACATGTTAACCGCAGACATCTTGGATAAAGTGTTATTGTCTTAAGAGCTTAGATGTTTGGCATGTAGCACTGCATGGTCGTTAGCATTTAATCTTGCCCCTAAGGCCAAATTTGACACAGGCCTGGGATTCACTTCTTTACGAAGACATATTGGAAAAATCTAAATAATCTTTTTGCCTAAAATCCCTAGAGACCCTGAGCTATGATAGATAAGTATGTGTAGCATTTGGTAGTGGCGCTGTACCAAGTCTGTTCAGATCATTCATCTTGGGTCGAAATTGACGTATACAGAAAACTAAATTAAAGAATATTTTTGTCTAAAACTGTAATGCTTTGAGATATTTGGTAAGTAAACGTTGTCTACTAATGCTTTTCAAAACGTGTTAAAATCTGGGTCAAAATTTGCTACGTCCTGTTGTCATTTGTTTTATTTAGCCATATCTAGAAACAAAAGTAAAATAAGTCAGACATACTAGCCCGAATTTCATGCATTTTGTGGTTTTAGGTCAAAATTACTATAATAGAATCACTAGTCTCTTACTGAAATTTTTTGCTGTCAAATCATTGTTATTTCAGCCGTAAGATATTATGATATCTACACCATACATTGATGACGTAATATCATATGTTACATGGATTGCGTAAAATCACGAATGTTTGCTTTTCATAAATTATAGCTAAAAATCACCAATAAGTAACAACCCATTTGAGTCAGTTGAGCAATACAGGGAAATTATGGCTCTTTTGCTATATAACAACAGCTGCTTCCTCTTACAATCTTGTATTTGATATAACGTGATAAACGTCCTGAAGATTCATAGAAGAAAATCACGCATTCTAGCCCAATTTTAATCTTAAGGAATTACTACAGTATTCTATATTAATTTCTTTTAAATATTTTAAAACGTCAATGGCACTTATTGTTTTCATAAAATCAGTAATGTATTTACCCAAAAATATCTAACCTGTACAAGTACTGCCGTAAGATCAAAGATATGCAGTGATAAAAGTTATGACCTGCAAAGTATAGAAGACACTCACAGAAGCTTCACGGGTTCTTTAACGTGCCAGGTGTAAAGCACACATAAATAGGACTCTTATCCCAATGTTAGTAATTTTTAGTTGGAGGAGCATGTGCTCAAACTCACGATTCTTGGTTTCAGTGTTCAGTCAGATAGTGTTTCCACTTGAACATTGTGTTCTGAAATCATACAGAACTTATTACACTCCTGTCAATACATAATTTCATGCGTTAAAACAATTCAAATCGGATGAATTATCAGTCAATTCCGTAACCGCTACTACATCCATTGAAATCATTTTATTTTTAATGATAAAATCAGTGTTTCCAACGGTTACATCACTGACTATAGCTACAATCAAGCTTGCCGATTAATGTATGTTTCTGATTCTGATTATTCTGATTCAGGTCGTACATAGTTAATCTTAGCTTTGGGCAGATCAGTATAAACATGTTCATTTTTTAAAGGTAAACTAGGCATGATATTGCTACAATGAACTATAAAATACATATATTATCGTATGCGTACATATTGACCTGTTTAACCGATTGTGTCACATAATTAGTAATTAGTTGTTAATATTTGTATATATCAGCGTTAAATTTGTTCCTAATTGATAGCTCAAAATAATTCAATAAACTAAGTGCACTTTTAATAACACAGTCGTTATATACAAAACTCATGTACGAAAATTAAGACATGTTTGCAGCCGTAAAACATCTGTAAAAGAGAGATTGTTTAATCAAATTACATGTATAACATTCCTGAAAATTCATGTCTCCAAATTACAGTTGTAAATATTTTTGAAGAGAAACATATTAAATATTGTCAGTCCTCTTTAATGCATTTTAGCGGGATGCATCTAAATATTGGAATTTTAATTGTTATAGAGAAAGTGTAACTAATTTGAAATCTCAAATAGATGTAAAACAAGTTTATTAAAGTTTTTCATTTTAACTGCTGTTTTTTTTCTAATTTTTCCTTTTGTAACATTTTTACACGTGTATCCGACTTGCATAGATCAAACTGTTTAACAGTCATTATACAGCCGCAAAGTGAAATCTACAACTGTAAGATCAATGTTTTCATATAAAAGCTACAGATGTAAACTTAAATAGCATTGAATGTGATATTTAACAAAAAATCAGGTCTTAATAGCGTAAAACTTCTAACAGGATCGCAATATTAATAAAATTGAAATATTTGTTATTGTGTTGTTAGCTCACCTGAGCCAAAGGCTCAGAGTGAGCTATTGTGATCGCTCACCGTCCGGCGTCCGTCGTCCGTCCGTCCGTCCACACTTTCTTTTAAACAACATCTCCTTCAAACCATCAGGCCAATTTTGATGAAACTTCACAGGGATGATTCTTGGATTGTCTTCTTTAAAAATTATTCAAAAAATTGAATTTCGTTCAGAACTCTGGTTGCCATGGCAACCGAAAGGAAAGACTTTAAAAATCTTTTTGTCCAAAACCGCAAGGCCTAGGGCTTTGATAATTGTTATGTAGCATCATCATCTTGGTCTCTACCGGGATTGTTCAAATTATCCCCCTAGGGTCAAATATGGCCCTGCCCCGGGGATCACATGGTTTTTATAGACATATATAGGGAAAAACTTTGAAAATCTTCTTGTCCAAAACCATAAGGCCTAGGACTTTGGTATTTTGTATGTTTGTATGTAGCATCATCTGGTGGGCCTCTACAAAGATTATTCAAATTATCCCCCTAGGGTCAAATATGGTCCCGCCCTGGGGGTCACATGGTTTATATAGACTTATATAGGGGGCAAACGTTGTAAAATCTTTTTGTCCAAAACCATAAAGCCTACGGCTTTGATATTTATTATGTAGCATCATACAGTGGGCCTGTACCAAGATTGTTCAAATGACCCCCTAGGATGACATTTGGCCCTGCCCGGGGTGGGGGTTCACATGGTTTATATAGACTCGAATAGGAAAGAAACTTGTAAAATCTTCTTGTCTGAAACCACAAGACCTGGGCTTTTAATATTTGGTATGTAGCATTGCCTTGTGATCCTCTACCAAGATTGTTCAAATTATTCCCCTGGGGTAAAAAGAGGCCCTACCACGGGGTTCCCTAGTTTAACATAGACATATATAGGAAAACACTTTAAAAAACCTCTTGCCTGAAACTGCAAGACCTATGCTTTTGATATTTGGTATGTTGCATTGCCTAGTGGTCTACTTCCAAAATTGTACAAATAATGCCCCTGTGTTAAAAGAGGCCCTGCCCTGGGGTCCCAAATTTTACATAGACTTGTATAGGAAAAAATTTAAAAATCTTCTTGTCTGAAAGTTGAAGGCCTATGCCTTTGATTTTTGTATGATTCATTGCCTAGTTGATCTCTAACAAGTTTGTTCGAATTATGCCCCTGGGGTGAAAAGAGGCCTCGCCCCAGGGGTCACTTGATATATGAGTTATGTAGGAAAAAATACTTAAAAAATTATCAGATCAGATTTCCTAGACTGTTTAATTATAATTACCTGAAGACCCCAAGTGATAAGGGTCACCCGACTGTGACCTTGACCTACCAACCTACTTTCTTGTTTTTTAAGATACAATCGTGAAACTTGGATGACATGTTTAGTTTTGCACACCGATCTGAAAACTGACTTTCAGTGACCATGAATATGACCTACTGACCTACTTTCTTGTTTTTGAAGCTTTAGTAAAGAAATTTGTTCAAGCATGCAACCTAACTCAGATGAGCGATATAGGGCCATCATGGCCCTCTTGTTTTTATTTAGTTATCATCTCAACTGTTTAGTATATTGTTTCTATCTTCAGATAAAATGTGTCCTCTGTTAGGATTTTAAAATAATATTTTATACATGTTACACGCTATTTTTCACGAACTGTAAACCCAGTCATTCCCTGCTTCATCAAAGTGTCAACAACTAGCATGCACCATATTTGTCATTCAGTCATTATGAGGTCTGACAAAAGTCGCCACAAGGCTTTGAGAGTTTCCTACTTTTCTTAGGAAATAACTCTTTGGTCTGAATGTAGCCAATTTGGAAGATTTTACAAATAAATGTATATATACAAAATTATTTAACCGCATCTGTATTTATGGGACTACTCGGTAAAGATTTTCGTAACACAGGTCGCACCAGATTTTATCGGTGATTAATGGTATTAAACCAGTATTCAGCTATTGTCTACTTTTATAAGACAGTATTAGAAACGATAAATAAGGCATTTATAGGAATTTTCTTTTCCTCGTATTTCTATTTCAAATGGCTTTTTACTTGTTAATCATACAATATACTCTGACAATCTAAACGGCTAATGGTAACATCTTGGTCTGTCATAATAATTATAATTATATTCTTCCTGTCAAAACACTGCAGATTTAATCTTCAGAGAAAAGAAAGAAGTCGATGAAAAAAACACTATGCATGAAAAGAACATTGCAATACTCCAGGAAAACATCAAGAAATTGACAGAACAGAAAATAAAAGATGAAAGGGAACATAATAAGAAAGTGAAAGACCTCACCCGCGAGATAAATGCAGAACGTGATAATTTCAGTGGATTAAGTTACCAGTACAATGAGTTAGTGAAACAAATTCAATCATTGCAAGAAGAAAATAGATCGCTTACAAGAGAAAAACAAGAGTTATTATTAAGGTAAGTTATTTGTTTGGAATTATATCAAGATATGGCCAAAAAATATATAAGTACTATGTAAACTATTTAGAGAGTATATGTTTTAGCTCACCAGTCACAAAGTGACAAGGTGAGCTTTTGTGATCGCGTGGCGTCCGTCGTCCGTCCGTCAGTGCGTGCGTCCGTACACTTTTACTTGTGAACACTCTAGAGGTCATATTTTTCATGGGATCTTTATGAATGTTCCTCTTGATGATATCTAGGTCAGTTTTGAAACTGGGTCACGTGCGGTCCAAAACTAGGTCAGTAGGTTTAAAAATAGAAAATCCTTGTGACCTCCCCAGAGGCCTTATTTTTCAGTGGATCTTCATGGAAACTGGTCAGAATGTTCATCTTGATGATATTTAGGTCAAGTTGGAAACTGGGTTAGTGCGGTCCAAAACTAGGTCAGTAGGTCTAAAAAAAGCTAAAAAATAGAAAAACCTTGTGACCTCCCTAGAGGCCTTATTTTTCAATGGATCTTCGTGAAAATTGGTCAGAATGTTCATCTTGATGACATCTAGGTCAAGTTTGAAACTTGGCTACATGCGATCCAAAACTAGGTCAGTAGGTCTAAAAATAGAAACTCCTTGTGACCTCCCTAGAGGCCAGATTTTTCAATGGATCTTCATGAAAATTGGTCAGAATGTTTATCTTGAGGATATTTAGGTCAAGTTAGAAACTGGGTCACGTGCGATCCAAAACTAGGCCAGTAGGTTTACAAATAGAAAACCCCTGTGACCTCCCTAGAGGCCATATTTTTCAATGAATCTTCATGAAAATTAGTCAGAATGTTCATCTTTATGATATCTAGGTCAAGTTTGAAACTGGGTCACATGCGGTAAAAAACTAGGTCAGTAGGTCTACAAATAGAAAATCCTTGTGACCTCTCTAGAGATCTTCATGAAAATTGGTGAGAATGTTTACCTTGATGATGTCTAGGTCACTTTCGAAACTGGGTCACGTGCCTTAAAAAACTAGGTCATTAGGTCAAATAATAGAAAAACCTTGTGACCTCTCTAGAGGCCATAATTTAAATGAGATATTCATGAAAATTGGTGAGAATGTTCATCTTGATGATATCTAAGTCAAGTTTGAAACTGATCTACGTGACTTCAAAAACTAGGTCATTAGGTCAAATAATAGAAAAACATTGTGACCTCTCCAGAGGCCGTAGTTTGCAATGGATCTTCATGACAATTGGTCAGAATTTTTATCTCGATGATATCTAGGTCAGGTTCAAAACTGGGTCACATGAGCTCAAAAACTAGGTCACTATGTCAAATAATAGACAAAAACGACATCATACTCAGTTCAAAACTGGGTCATGTTGGGACAGATGAGCGATCCAGGACCATGATGGTCCTCTAGTCTGAAATAAGTCAAACTTTTTTAAAAGTCCATTTTATTTTCTATCAATTAAGAGAACTGCACTACAGATTATTTGCTGCCATACATAATAGTTCAAAATACTACAAATGATGAAATAAAAGAAGGAAAAGAAATGTTCTGTGACCAAAAATGGTTTGCTTCATTGTGTAAACACCATAAAACGAAACCGTCATTTCAATTTTACAATTGCCACGTACATAATGTAAAGCATTTTTACGCGTGTTTCTTATAAACTTGATGAAACCGATTATCATGTTTACTATTGAAAAGTCTTAAAATTTGTCGATAAGAGCCTCAAGGTAATAGAATTCCTTGATGAAGGTTTCAGAAATGAATATACAAGTTGATGTAGGTATCGCCTCGTGTATTTATTAAAATATATGTCGTCTAAGATGTAATTGTTATTTGTTTACATGTTGACATTTAGTATTTGTTAAAGTTGCTGGCATGTCATACTGGAAGTAAATGTGAGAATTTACGACAAGCTAAATATGTTTGTATTTTCATTCTTCTGGACATTTACATCAACCTGTCTCTGATTTGATACAAGATGGTTTTATAATACTACGATACTGAACTAATAACCACAGAAACGAGTCAAAATACTATTGCGTTACCATGATGTTATATAGTGTTAACTCATTTAATTTCGCGGACATGAAATGTCGTGGTTTTGATCAAAACGGCATGTTGTGGGGATATGAATTCGTGAATTTCAACTTTTGAACATAAAATGAATGGAAATTTCACTTTTTCTTTCGGATTAAATTTCTTGGATTAACGAAACCACGAAATCCACGAAAATTAGTCCCCCACGAATATTATTGATTTCACAGTACGTCATGACGTTACGTGTCAGTACTGGCGCAGACTTTATAGCATTTGTTCTTGCAAAGTACATGATTTTAAAGCGTTGATGTAATTTGTGGTTTTCTAGCTACAGTAACTTTTAACGGCAAGTATTTCCTAATTCGATTCTCTCAAACGTAAATAAATCATTTATCCCCTATTTAACAAATCATTTGGAGAAATAACAACAAAACACTGTGATTAAATAGGAACAGTCTCGTATTGTGTATTATATCGAAATTTTGTATTACAACATAACAATATTTCATAACATATATATATCAATAGCGGTGTCATTATATCATAAGAAAAATAATCAACTTTTTGTACCCCCGACAATAAAGTTGTAAGGGAGGGTATACTGGTTTCAGGTTGTCTGTCCGTCTGTCCGTAGACGCAATCTTGTGCGCATCATCTCTCCTTATCCCCGTGACAGAATTTAATGTAACCAGTACCAACAGTAGTTGTGCATGGGGCATGTTAGGTTCTTTTAGAAAAAAAAATTGCAGAGTTATGGGACTTTTTTTTTGTTACTATACTATATACATAGACACAATCTTGTGCGCACCATCTCTCCTCATCCCCTTGACACAATTTAATGAAACTTCACACAAGTGATCAGTACCAACAGTAGTTGTGCATGGGGCATGTTAGGTTCTTTTAGAAAAATTTGTTGCAGAGTTATGGGACAACGTTTTTTTGTTACTATACTATATACATAGACACAATCTTGTGCGCACCATCTCTCCTCATCCCCTTGACACAATTTAATGAAACTTCACACAAGTGATCAGTAACAACAGTAGTTGTGCATGGGGCATGTTAGGTTCTTTCAGAAAAAAAAATTGCAGAGTTATGGGACTTTGTTTTTTTTGTTACTATACTATATACATAGACACAATCTTGTGCGCACCATCTCTCCTCATCCCCCTGACACAATTTAATGAAACTTCACACAAGTGATCAGTAACAACAGTAGTTGTGCATTGGGCATGTTAGGTTCTTTCAGCGACAAAAATTGCAGAGTTATGGGACTTTGTTTCTTGTTAACATACTATGTACATACAGTCTGCATATGCAGTCTTGTGCGTGCCTAATCTACCAAACCCTTGCACACAATTTAATGAAACTTCACACAAGTGATCAGTACCAAACCTAGTTGTGCATGGTGCATGTTACATTCTTTTAGATAAATATTCTGCATAGTTATTGGACTTTGTTTTTTGTTACTATACTGTATTCATACAGTCTATATACATACAGTCCACATAATTATGCAAACTTGTGTGCGTCAAATTGCAATGTACTGTGTCAGTGCATGCGTGGGGTACATTCATCACCTTTAGTGATAGCTCTAGTTTATATAAAGTTATTCAGTCTGTGTATTAAACACTCAGTGTCATTCAATCTAATCGTGAGTTAACACTTTCAATGTTCATTCCCAGTTCATTATACAAACACATTTATAACAGTAAAACTGTCGTTATTCCAAGTATATTGTCCAACATAGTCTAGTTAATATAAACAATCACTTCAATCATTTTAAAGTTCAATGACTATCACTGATCATTCTAATTACTGATATCATCCATATTATTATTTCCAATAATAAACAACGTTTATTCTATTCCATTCAACAGTACTATCAGTCCCATTAAAATAACAAAAATGAGATGTTAAGACTAATATACTAGAAAATAAAAAACAAATTTCTAAAGTAGATGTGGGAGGGAGGGTAGGGTATCTCTATGTACGTAACGTTTAACACAATACGAAGACTTCTAATGAATAGAAAACCAATATTTGGAGTATATAAACCTTATATGCACAATAATCTCGTGTAAATTACTACCTGAATGATTTAATAAACCTGGGATAAATACATTTATTATATACCTATATAAATTCTGTAAAAAATCGGCTTGTATTTCACATTAAATATGAACAGGCAGACAGAAATTCCGTATTGTACCTTTTAAATTCCGTATTGTACCTTCCGTATTGTATGCTGTCGGACTATTTTCATAAATATGCATGACCCGACACATTTCTATAAATAGCGCACATAAAAACTTCATTAAGTTCCATTTAATATCGATAAACATTGAAGATTTCGTTCAAGAACAAAACAAGAAGCAAAATGGTAAAGGAATATAATAAAAGGGTCATTATAACAGTAGCTAGATCTGGGACTTTGTGTTCGGCTCTCGTGGATTTTGCAAGGTCGGATCACACTCGGCGCTTGCGCGCCTCGTGAGATCCGATCTGGCAAAATCCACTCGAGCCGAATACTGCATCCCAGATCAATCTACTGTTATAATAACCCTATTTTATTTCCTAATTCGATTCTCTCAAACGGAAATAAATCATTTATCCCCTATTTAACAAATCATTTGGAGAAATAACAACAAAACACTGTGATTAAATAGGAACAGTCTCGTATTGTGTATTATACCGACCAACAAAGAACGGGCTGTATACTAAGGCATAACCAGTTAAGAACGCTAATAATTAAATCAATACTGAATTAAAAAAAATTAAGACTACTTTAACTTTTCGAAAATATTAATTCTAAAAACATTTCAAATATAACGAATAACGCACGCTTTGTGAGAAATTAACAACATTAAAGTGAAAACTTTCATTGAAGAGAAGGTCATTAAGTTATACTTGAAATCCCAAAGACTTAGAAACTAATAATCTCTTGCAAATATCATCTTTCACGTAACCATCTTTGGCCTTTTCGCTCCTCCACCTACCATGTCTTTTAAACAACCTATCTGGTACCCCCATATTTGCCGCTGCCGAAGCCCCTCCCGCGCGTAAACTATGAAGACCAAAATGCTTCTTGTTTAGACCAATAGATTCAAGCAATTCATGTAAAAGTTCCCTAGCACGGGTATACGATAAAGAGCTTGAACCTCTTAGCTTATAACTTTTAGTGCGCTTACAGTATGACAATGAACACAAAACAAATTCTTCTGAATCGGCTTGATGTTTGCGCTGTTCAGATATCTTCCTAACATTTTTACTGGACAAGACTCGCACCTTGTCTTAGCAATCAAATACCAGTTACCATCCCGGTAAACATCAGTCTTACTCTTAGCAATGAAAACAGCAATATGATCTGCATTAAAAACGATATCACATCTTCTTATATTAACCAGCTCAGAAAAGCGAAGAAAACCCGCATAAGCCAATAAACACATTGATATACTTCTTAATTCATAACAATCTGCGTTCTCAAATCCATGAATAGAGACTAGTTGTTTCAGTATTTCTGGAGTAATCGGTTCCTTTTTAGAAACAGAATGACCTGGTATCCTGCGAGCTGCCTCCCTGACTGACTGAACGAAGAACAACGTACAAGGACTGTTTTTAGAAAAAAACAGCTAGATCATGGGCCCATTTAATGCCATAAAATGCTTCATCCACACTTTCGAATTCAAGAAACTAGGTAAATCGAAAGATCAGATTCTGATGTCGGAAGTGGCGAAATACCATACTTAGATGCCCAACGTCTCCAAACAAGGAAGGCTCTTTCATAATTATTCTTAGTGTTCGTGGCTTTCGACTGTAGCACTATATCAGAAATTGTGGCAGCCAGGGAAGACAACTCCGGATTCTGGTATTTGCTTGTATGTAACGTTGAATCAACCAGATCTGCAAAACGTAAAATAAAGAGAAAAATGTATTCGGTTTTTTTGCAACAATTAGGAAATAATAAACTAGCTATTCGGCTCACACAAATTATGCCATTCGGCTTAAACAAAAAGTTGCCATTCGGCTCAAAACTTGCCATTCGGCTCACATAAAACTTGCCATTTGGCTCACATAAAACTTGCCATTCGGCATAAATAAACTACAAATCAGCTCAAATAAAAAAAAGAAAAAACTTGTCATTCTGCTCAAACGTAATTTACCATTCAGCACTTAACAAAATTTGTCATTCAGTTTTAACAAGACTGCCATTCGGCTTTAACAAAACTTGCCATACGGCTCAAAACAAAAACACCAGGTATTGCCATCTGGCTTAACCTTTTCAGTTCGGCAGATTGAGAACTTGTCATTCAGATCAAAACTAAATGCCAATCAGCTCAAGAACTTATCTTTCCAACCAAGTGTAACTGGGCATTTGGCTCAAAACAAAAAACTTGGCATTCGTTTAAAAAAAGATTTCCATTCATCTCAAACAAAACACTTGTCATTCGGCTAAGAAAGAACTTGCTATTGAACTTAAATAGAACTGAGTCATTCATCGCATACACAAAGTCAGATCAGCACAAAAAGAAAGAACTTGCTATTCCGCTCAAGCGTAACTTGCCATTCAAATCATAACAAAAAACTTGCCATTCGGCTTAAGCAAAAACTTACTATTCGGCTAATAAAGAAAGTTGTTCTATAGCAAACTAGCAAATCAACTAAACATTTAATAGAATTTTTACAGTTAAACTTCTATAAATAATCAAAATGGAATTTATTCATAATACCTAATACATAAAACATCTTGTGTCATTCCCCTTTTCATCAAATAGAACAATTTTAGTAAGGAAAAACATAGTGAGAAAAATCTATAATAGTATTCAAAATAATGATGTATATCAATAATCAATCATAAAATGATTTAATCCCGTGTCTAGTATTACGATACATTGTCAACTGAAATACTATCCATTGATAAAATGAACTCGTAGTAAAAATCACGTGGCGTTTGTAAATGACCAGATGTAAATCAGCCGGGCGGAAAAAATGAATAATCCGAAATAAGAATTTGATAACACTTCCGACAAGAGACTTTTGATAGCTTAATTGCTCTACTGTGTCAGAACTTTAAATTTACTACAAATTTAACTTTCACAGTCAAATCTAATAGCCAAAACCTTACTACAAAAATCTGGCCCAAAAATCGTTCTGTTGTTGGAATGCTGCATAAAAATGTTCTGCCCTGCTGAGAAAAGCAGAATATCCAAAATAAAACATTTTGGATGCTACTTTCTCCAAAAATCATAGGCCAGAAAGGTGCTGACGGCCAGTTTGGAACGATTAAAGTGCCTTTAGCTTTACACTGTACCAAGTGGTTGATTACACGTGGAACTAGACTAACAGGTGGCATTAACCAGTTATTTTCTCTCTTCCAAGAACAGGAAAAAGCGTCTACTTTTTCACTATTTGGAACCCAGAATCTAGATATTGAACCTAGCTATCTTGTTATTGTAGTGATTAGCGAACCTATCCACTGTGTAGGGTTCCCAGAGAGAATCCATAAATGAGAAAAATTCATCTGAAACACCCCAATCATCTATATCAAAACATTTGCTGATAAAATCTGCAATCTCGTTTTGTTTTCTTGGAACCCATTCAATGTCTAAAGAAATATTTTCTTTAACACATAAACTGAAAATCTGAAGGGCGGTTTTATGTAAACTAGACTTAACACTCCCCCCTTCTACAATACGTACACAATTCTGATTGTCCGTACACCAATGTACAAGTTTCCCCCTTAACAAGAACAGAAAACTCTGCAGAGCAAAATATATACAAGTCAGTTCTCTCCTAGTAGAACTCTCTTTTTGTTCTGCGAAAGACCAATTTTTATGACAAACTTGATCCTTATGGCTTTCAATAAAGGCGCCACAGGCCAAGTTGCTAGCATCAGAAAATATAGTGAGAACATCCGGGTTAGTTTTAAACAAATGTTTTACAGGATTCTTACAAAGGTGATTTTCCCAGAACAGTAATTCTTCATAAAAGCCTGCAATTTTTGAAATATCTATCGCAGCATCCCAATTTTTCCTAGACTCAATAGCCCTATGTAAATTCTTAGTCATTACATGTAAATCATGGAAACTACCTTTCCTGTAAAGCTAGCAATTTCCCTTGCGGACAAAAAAGGCAATTTGACTTTGTAAGACTTTAATAAATCCAAGGCGCTGTGTAAGCGTCTCTCTGGAATACTGAGAAAACTTTCTAATAAATTCCAGATTAAACCCAGCCATTCAAGTATTTGAGTAGGTACAAGCACTGACTTTTTAATATTTATAAGAAATCCTGCCTATACCAGAACTAACTTTACAAACTCTGCATCCCTAAACGCAAGGTCGTACGTTTTGTTAACACCCCACCCATCATCTAAAAACAGCACAAGCCTTACACCATTTATCCTAATGTATTTTACAATGCACCTCAGGCATTTTGTAAAAATAAAAGGGGAAGTTGATAAACCGAACGGGAGGACTGTGAAAATATAGTATTTTTTAACATTATTTTCAATCCATGAAAAACCCAGAAAACTATGCTTAGAGGGCGAAATGTCAGTGTGATGATATGCTGAAGTAATATCAAATTTAAACATTAACCCCTTTATATTCAAAAGTTCTTGAGCAACTTTCCAATCCTCAAATTTGAAATGATCTTTCCAAATACAATGTATATCTATTTAAAGTACTTAAGTATAAAATAAGTCTCTTTTTTCCAACACTGTTAACTGCTACTGACAAAGGACTTACACTGTTAGGTACCAGTGGACATTACAATACCGCACCGGAAGTGACTAAATCTTTTATAGCCTCAGTGACAAAATCAGAATGACACATTGCCGACTTATTGTTTTTCATGAAATAACTATTCGGAATCTGAAGGAATGGAATTTTATACCCATTTTTTATAACGTCTAAAATATAACTGGGCACCTTTAGTGTATTTTCCCAAAATTCAGCATGATCATGTAAACGACCTTTAACAAAAGTAGAATTGCTTACAGAATGAGCATCATGAAAACGTATTTTCTGGTATCTACTCTGAAATAAAATGGTTTCTAAACTGTTCTCCATATCTTTGCAAAATAAGTCAATAAACAAATACTCATCTTTGAACTCATTATTTTGAGGCAGACTTCTGTTCATTATCTGTCTTGAATGACACAAACTGGGGCGGTTGCTGCTGTAGGTATTGTTGCTGCAGTAGCTGTTGCTGTCTGTGCCACTGGTTGCCGGAGACTCCGGAAACGGAATTAAAGGCAGTTCCTGGGCCTGAGTATTGAAGTGGACATTCTGGTCCAGTATGTCCCCATCCGCCGCAGGCGAAGCACTGAACGATTTTATTGTTGGATCCCTTGAAGCCACGAAAAAAGGGTGAAGCGTTGTTCGGGTCTGACGCTTGTGTACCGAAAGGAACAACAGGAGAGTAATTCCCGCTAAAGCCGGCGGGAGTAGGACTCGGCGTAGGAATCGGTTTTCGGCCCTGTCGGCGGGTTTTCTGTTTGGCGAGTGCTCTACTCTCCGCTCGTTTGAGTCGTTTATCATCGTCGCTTTCACTTGCCAGGTCGTCCGATTCGTATTCGTTTACAGTGTCCCACCCTCCGGCGGACTTGCCGGCAATTCTAATCAATTTATTCCTATGGGCAACTTTCTTGCTAACAGAACTCACGACTTCGAAGGATTTCAACTGTTCTCCTAGACTGACTAAGTCCTTTATTTCGTCAAGTCCTTCAGTGACTTCTAAATTAAAATTAAATTGCTTTTTGTTGCCAGAGTAACGAAAATCCTTCGAATAAGTAACGTCCTTGAATCTTTTGAGTGTGGACGACGAAGTTGAGTGTATTTCTTTTCGTAACTCACGTTTCAATGATTTAAACTGCTGGTCGAAATAAGATCTCATAAACTGAAATTGTTCAATATCACTATCATCTCTAGAACCATCAGAATTCACAGTATTAGAATTATTTGAAAATGTCCGACCACGTGCTCTTTCTTCTAATAATTCCTCCGATTCAGCCATACGTCTCTATGTACGTAACGTTTAACACAATACGAAGACTTCGAATGAATAGAAAACCAATATTTGGAGTATATAAACCTTATATGCACGATAATCTCGTGCAAATTACTGCCTGAATGATTTAATAAACCTGGGATAAATACATTTATTTGAATCTTCCGTTACGAATAGTGATCTATATTTTCAGCTATTGTGAAAATTAGCGACAGTAAAAATATTATATCCTGGCCATTTTCAAATAAATGGTAAATTTGATTTGTCATAAGATATATTGAACTTAATTCATATTACCATTACCATAGAAACGAACCACGCGTCCTGTATATCTAACTTTAAAATTCAGAGGCTTTTACACTAGCCTATATAAGGAACACCGTTTCAGCTTTTAACTATATTCTACAGTAGTCCATGCGAATAATAATGGCATGCACTGAAAGTTTTCCGTATAAAATTTAAGTGAAGAATACTGCGTAGGTATTTTGAGCTTCGGTATTTGTTGAAATAAATGAAAAGAAAACATATATATCATATATATATTAGATCTACTTACTTTAAAGTGAAAAGGTTTTGAAGCTACATGAAACAGGAAAGATAAATGTATTTTAATATTTTTATCTGATTACATACTAAAAGTCAAGATTCAAGATATTTTAAACATCCCTGTTGCTATGGTAAATAATGATACTTCAAGATACGATTGTGTACTCTTTTCAGTGTTTTTATTCTGCTTCGAAACTAACCCCGATGTTCCATTTACGGTATAAAAATAATGCACTGAATCCGTCGACCGTCGAAAAACTTGTTTTGTTTTTTTTATCTAAAGTTGCTTAATGTTGAGAGAATGTGCGTTATCATGAAAACACGAGCCCTGTGGCATATATAAGTTTATATTACAAAGCTTATGCATATGCTGATAAATTACCAACTAAGCAGATTCCTAAGTATAAGAGTAAAACCGAATTAAGCTGAAAAGTGTTGAAATCCATATTTTCCTTCTTCCAATATAAATATATACCTCAAACCTGCGTACAAAATGCCTTATAGGGCAGAGACAAATGAACATAAGATTTAAGTAGTTCAATCATTTTTACGTTTCAGTACATTTGAATCTACCCTTGTGACAAGCTAGATGTAATCATGTCCGAACTGTAGTGTTTTTTAGTGCACTCAAACATTTGTCATTCAAATTGTTTATTTATTTACTGCATTTTGATTGTTCACGTTACCCGCTGTTTTTTCTATCGTATGTATACATGTGTGAATACAAGAAATGCGCAACAACAAAAGTTTCATTACTTTGATAGGTGTCAAAGAGGAAGGTGAAGTTCGATCATAAATATTTGCTCTGTTAAGAATAGTGTTCTACCCAAAATGTCCTGATTGTAATTAATTATATTCATTTCGATAAGATTGGTTTTGAACTATGTTTTTTCCTCCAATTCAAAATAGATACCAATGATTTACATACGAATACTACAGTAACAATATGATAATTTCGAGAAAGGAAATGTGTATTTAAAATGAAATAACAAATTACTAGAAGGAAATGTGACAAAATGTTGACGTGAACTTATCATGAATAATTTTATTGTCTAGGTTAAGTAAAGTAGCAGGCGCAAACTTGACTTACAACAATCCAAACATAGCCGATCTCAGTGATGAGAAACGACCAACAAAATTAGCAGAGGAATTTTCAGAGTTGTATGATAATGAATGGACAGACGCGTTTGAAGATTTGCAATTCGAAAATGAAAAAGAAAAGACCACTTTTATGCTCGGACTTGTAATGGTATGGAAATTTATTTGCTTTCTTTTTATTCAGATATCCGGGTGTCACCTGATCATTCGTCTACAATGAGTCTTTGTGATTTTTATATAGTTTTGTACTTTTAATATCTCAGTTATCTACCTTCGGTTGCTTTTAAATATATTGAGATGTCAACGTTTGACAGTGAGTCTGAAAATAGTTAAAAGTGTTAGATATGCAAATATTCATGTTAAGACACACTTTGCTCCATCTAATTACATTTACTAGTATGTCGACATACTACCTGTTTGAAAGATTTAAGAGTAGACAGGAAAACAGACTGGACGTTGTTTCACAAGACGAAAAATAATAATAAGTTTTTACATTGGGCGTATATGGGTAAATATTTCAATGAAAATTCTTTACGTGGAAATTGTAATTTGTAATGTAACTGTTTATTGGTGTGAACTTGTATAGTTGTTTCTGATATGGTCAGATTAGATTATATGTTTTTGTATATGTGTATGTATATGTGCTTATTGTTTTAGATAATTGCCTACGCTTCAAAAGATACGCGCATAATTTGCATTTTTATGGGCCACCAGTTTTGGACTCGTGTTTTGTCTTTAGCAAGGATGTTGTATGGTTTTGTAAATGACCGCATGGGATGAGTTATACGCAGGATGATTTTCCTTTCCGTTTGCCGGATCCGTGCTTTATTTCATCTTCCGGATGACTTCTAGTTTATCAGACGTGCAACATTACATAAAATGTAATATTTCAGGAAAATTTATTATGCCGATTTTTGTCTCAACAATCGAAAACTTTCACCATATTGAACGCTAAGCAATTAAGCTTTTAATAGTACGCTATTATTATTTGTTTACGATTTATATATTTGAATCGAAAATTATTCGTACCTAGTCAACCTCAAAACTTGTATTTTCATAATTTTTCTGGACACTTCTTCCGTAGACTTAGTAACATTTATATAACATATGGCATTTCAAACATTGAATCGAAT